>NC_087164.1:24377422-24442422 GCF_035594125.1 Scylla paramamosain
CTATAAATTATGTTCAAATTTAGTGCTAGAAGGTCTCTCTATTAGATATAGTCAACTGTTATGTGCAATATTCTCTTTTGTGTTCATTCTGTTTGTAACCAGATTTCTAGATTGATTATGTTACTTGAAGTCATAGTTTTACACCAAGGTTCAAAGAAATAAGTCTTAGGACTGATTATACAACATTCACTCATCGAGGTCTGCAATCCTACTTTTTACTAATCATATACAAAGTAATGAAGGTATCAAGGACACATAACAACTCTTGGATACAGCAATATTTTATGAAATTATCCTATTTTCTCTTTCCTTATTTCATCAAACGGCTTTCTTTCTTCTTATAAGGTACTTAAAATCCTCAACAAAGCTTCTCCCGGACTATGAAGTAGCAATACTTTCCATATAACCTTTTTTATGCACATCTTATTGCTATATGTCTGATCTAAATACACAATCCCTCACATGAAATAATTTTCTTTGCTTTGAAACGTATCACACACGTTTCAATATTTCCTGACGCTCAACACCTGGTTAAGACCTTACCCTCCCCTTACCCCCAAGTTCTCCTGCAACTGCTGCACTTACAGACAAATTTATTAACCATTTTTTTCGCTTAACCCCCAATCACCAACACACCACATTCTTGTTATTCCGATCAGTCATAATATTCCGTCGTGGTCTATACCGCTGGTTTTGACTTCTGTACGCAACCATTTTCCACGGATTTCAAAATATCACCATTGTTCATTAGTTCAAACAAAATTTCTGTACGCAGTTATTTATTGTGTTTTGAACACTCTTAACTTAGGATTTTATTTTTATCTATCTTATCTTTTATTCTTCAACGACCATACTGATGTTTCTACTGGTACAAAGGTTCACACAAGCTGACCCTTAAAAGTATGTACAACTTTTCTTTCTGTTCATTTTCTTTCTCTATTCGTAACACTTCACTGCTTGAGTTTCAGACGACCTCTCACTCTTGCTCTTTTGCCCTTCATTCATGCATTCACTCTTCATTTTCCTCCAAGTGAATTCCTAATTTTCATTTTCTCTCACAGTTCACGTCTGCACTCATACCTGCTGCACGCTCTTTTCTCCTAACTTTCTGACTTTCCTCTAATACTCCTCCCGCAGCCGACTCCCCGTGCCCTGAAAATTGCGGCTGTAGGTCTTCTTTCCCTCTCTAATCAGCTGGTTCTCTTCTTCAGCCTATAATACACCACTATTCTCTCACCTTTCTCAAACAACAAACTCCTCATTACTATGGATTATCTACCTCATTTGTACGCATTACACTCCTCCTCCACCTCAGTCTATTATTCACCATCTCACTAAGAATTTTTCCTCTCATCCGCACCTTAAACTTTTCCTATTTCGGATTTCGCATTCCTTATATGATATTTTTTCCTTTTGGTTTCTTTTAGTGACTAAGTTTTTTTTCTTCCCTTCGTTCCTTTAAGATTTTTCTTCGTGTTCCTTCTTATCTGTATTTCTTCTATTTGGCTGTTTTGGGTCATTTTTTTCATCCTTCTATCACGCTATTTTTTCTACATTGCTTCATATTTTCCCGTTTATCTTTCTTTTGGGCTTCATTTTTTCTTACGCGTCTCTCCTTATCTGGCTTTCCATGTTTTTGTAACTTTTTTTTATACTTGCTGCAATTTTTCTTCCGGATTCCTTCGTATCTGTTTGTTTTTCTTTGCTTCTTTTTGTCACTGAATTCTCTTATTCACACTTCAAACGACTTTTTTTTCGTTAAGCATTATTTTTTATCTATTTTCCTTTCAATATTTCCGTAACTTATTCCCTTCTGTGTATTTCATTTTCATTTAAATTTTCTTTCCCATTCCTCTTTCTCTCTCTCTCTCTCTCTCTCTCTCTCTCTCTCTCTCTCTCTCTCTCTCTCTCTCTCTCTCTCTCTCTCTCTCTCTCTCTCTCTCTCTCTCTCTCTCTCTCTCTCTTTTCGTAACATATTTTTCGTCATTAATTTGATTTCTCTTTCACATTATTTTTCATTTTTAAAATTTTTTTTCCGTCAGTATTTTTTTCTAATTCTTACTTTCAACGTTTTATTTATTTATTTTTAAGTCCTTACTATATCTCTTCTTTTACACCTTTTCGTCATTCACTTTTCTTCCCTATCATAATTTCAAACATTTTTATTTTTCATTTCATCCTATCAGATTTTTTCTTTACTTCTTTGCGTCACTTTTCAGTCTCATATCCCACTGTCATCTTCATAACTGTGTCAGGAACTAATCAGTAGCACTCTCCTTCCTTCCTTCTATCAGCTCTTCTTAATATTCTCACGCCAGCCAATCTCACCTTATTCACGCCTGTCCGTCAGTATTTGGTCCACCCACCGTATTTTTCTCCAGTGCTCACTATTTCTACTCGCCCCTTCCTTTGTGCATATCACTCTGCTCAAGTCATGTGTGTTGCTGCTGCCAAAGCTTCTCCATAAGCTCTCGCCTGATGTAATCCACTTTCATTTCCCCCACATGATGTGTTTTTTATTAATTATTTCATCCACTGGTCGTCTTCCACATTCGTATTCGGATCCCTCATCATAATTACACTCGATATTATATTGTCTTTAGTGTTATTATGTTACTGTAGTAAGCATTGTTTTTATTATTCTTTCGATTATTTGTGATTATTGTAGTAGTAGTAGTAGTAGTAGTAGTAGTAGTAGTAGTAGTAGTAGTAGTAGTAATAGTAGTAGTAGAAGTAGTAGTAGTAGTAGTAGTAGTAGTAGTAGTAGTAGTAGTAGTGTAATTGTTCTTATTATTAAATATTCTGTTGATGTTTTGTTGTTACCATCATCATCATCATCATTACTAGCTTCAGTATTATCATTGTGGCAATAACATAATGACATATATTATTTCAGTCACTCGAACATGACCCCCCCAAAAAAAAAAAAAGAATAATACGCACTAGAAAATGAAAAGAAATAAACCAAATAAATAAGTAAACAAATACATAAAATACACACGATTACCATTTTCATTACATGCTTCAATACTCCCATCGACAATCACACCATTCAGAAGATTACAAAACATTCGAATTTACATACTACCCTATTCCCAGAACAAGCCTATCAGTAATAAAAAGGAGCAGTAAGCCTTGCATCAGCCTTTTTCACTCTTCAGAAATGTATAACAATTTTCAGCTTCCACCTTTACCTCAAACTCGCCGAATTATTCTCGCCTTGATTACACATTACCCTCCTTGTGCGTAACTGAAGGAGCTCTTAGACTTTACTTAAGCATCCTTCTTAGATGGCAAAGACGATTGAATATTGTAAAATGAAACAGAAGGAGGAGGAGGAAAAAAAAATGAACCACGGGAGGAAGGAAGGAAGGAAGGAAGGAAGGAAGGAAGGGAGGGAGGAAGGGAAAAAGACATGAAAAAAGAACAGGAGGAAGAACAAGGAGGAAGAGGAGGAACAGGATAAGAAGACGGAACATGAGAGAGAGAGAGAGAGAGAGAGAGAGAGAGAGAGAGAGAGAGAGAGAGAGAGAGAGAGAGAGAGAGAGAGAGAGAGAGAGAGAGAGAGAGAGAGAGAGGAAAAGCGAATGGGAAAGAAGATAGAGCAAGAGAGAGAAGGAGGAGGAGGAGGAGGAAGAGGAGGAGGAGGAGGAGGAGGAGGAGGAGGAGGAGGAGGAGGAGGAGGAGGAGGAGGAGGAGGAGGAGGAGGAGGAGGTCATTTCAAGTTATCTACAAAATGGATGGTAGCGTCACTCCCCTCTCGCTCCTTTCCTTCTCTTTCTTCGACCACTCTCTCTTTATAATCTTATCTCTATTAGCCTTTCACTTCTTCTCCGTCGTCTTCCCTGCCTGCCACCCGTGACCCAGGAAGGGAAAGCTCCCAGAACAGCCTCAAGGTCAGAGCGGACTTCCCTCTTCTTCCTGCGTGTGTCCCTGTACTCGTACAAAAGGAGGGAGGGTCGCATGCCGGGTCACCATTTGTTACATTTGCCGTTCCTTCCTTTCTACCTCCCCCTCACAGAACACATACACTCTCTCCTCGTCCCCTCTGTAATCTCCCTTCTGCATCTCCATCCAGCCATTACCTTCCTCTCAATCGCTCTATCCTTCTCTTGAGCTTCTCTCACTCCTCTCTCTTTCTCATTCCGCTTTGCCATACCTTCATCCCAACTCCTTGTTTTCTTGGGGTGACAGAATTCTATTAATTTTTTTTTCTTTAATTCTGCGGGGTCATCACCCTCACCTTAGAGGGAGACCTTCCTAACCCGTGATGCTATTATCCTCGCGGCCCGGCGTGAGGGAAGGGCCGTCCCTCTCGTTGAAGCACTGGAAAGCGATGAGAGAGAGAGAGAGAGAGAGAGAGAGAGAGAGAGAGAGAGAGAGAGAGAGAGAGAGAGAGAGAGAGAGAGAGAGAGAGAGAGACGAGAGTGAATACACGAATAGAGCGTGAGTTGGGAGTCTCTCTTCTAGGTATCGAAACCAAATACGTACAATATTGAAACCACATGCAGCTGAACGACCGTGCTTCTCTTTCCCTGCCTTTCGTTTCCCTGTCTGAAGTGAGCAATAGGGTGCACTCTCCTCTCTTTAATATTTGAGCCTCGCCACCCTTTCTCGCACCTTGTAAGGCATCGCGAGGAGACCCCAGCCTTGGTAATGTTGCCCATGCACGCCCTTTCTCCCTCTCTCACGCACCAAACTCTTTTGGGCGTAACAATATTCTTTCTTTCCTCTCTCACTTTTTTTTTTTTTTTTTTCTTTTAGTTCTAATAGGATGCTGTCGATATTTCCAGCGTCCGATACCAAACGATTAGGAAATAATTAGTTTAATCATTCCCTCTCGCTACATAAGCGAATTTCTCTATAGCAGCGATTCCAGATCTCTTTTTCTCTTGTGCTCCTGACCATCCGTAACAGAAGAGAGAGAGAGAGAGAGAGAGAGAGAGAGAGAGAGAGAGAGAGAGAGAGAGAGAGAGAGAGAGAGAGAGAGAGAGAGAGAGAGAGAGAGAGAGAGAGAGAGAGAGATGCAAGTGTGTGTGTGTGTGTGTGTGTGTGTGTGTGTGTGTGTGTGTGTGTGTGTGTGTGTGTGTGTGTGTGTGTGTGTGTGTGTGTGTGTGTGTGTGTGTGTAATTTTAGAGCTACAGATTACTTTCATTGTTTTATGTGCGTGGGCTCTCTCTCTCTCTCTCTCTCTCTCTCTCTCTCTCTCTCTCTCTCTCTCTCTCTCTCTCTCTCTCTCTCTCTCTCTCTCTCTCTCTCCACAAGTGAAAATCAATTAAATCCCGGGAGCAAAGTCTTGCCCACTTCGTTGTGTGTGTGTGTGTGTGTGTGTGTGTGTGTGTGTGTGTGTGTGTGTGTGTGTGTGTGTGTGTGTGTGTGTGTGTGTGTGTGTGTGTGTGTGTGTGTGTGTGTGTGTTTGGGAGGGTGAGTAGCTGAGGGTGTGGGTGTGAAGGAGTGTGTGTGTAAACGCGAGGGTGGTCACAACATCACACTCTGAACAAGAACAAGGGAAAGGATTGTACAAAAATACAGAAACTGAAAATTTTCAACAAAAGTGTGAAGAAAGCGACAACAACAGCAGCACCAGCAGCACCAGCAGCAAAAACAATGAGCAGTGGCGGTGGAAGAAACAAAACAAAAGGAAAAAAAACATCGTCACCGTTAACCGTAGCAGCAGTAGCAGCAACGCGGCACCCACCAATAGCAGAAGCAGTGCCAGGAGCACAAGAAGGAGCGAGCAAGAAGGTCGTCGGCCAGACCTCTAACAAGCTCCCGGAGTTAGGGTTCCTGAGGCTCATTGATCGAGCGGCGTCTTTGTTTCCTCTTCCCCCTGGTTGGGAAATACGCAGCTTCTCTACACCTCCCGTGCCAGGTCGCCCACGGGGTACACACGGCTCTCGGGAACACCACGGCTCGTGCCTTTTGCAATGCTATCTTTCGATTGGTATGTCCCGTTGTACTTACTATCATTATACTCGTAATTCACACCACACCACTCTCTCTCTCTCTCTCTCTCTCTCTCTCTCTCTCTCTCTCTCTCTCTCTCTCTCTCTCTCTCTCTCTCTCTCTCTCTCTCTCTCTCTCTCTCTCTCTCTCTCTCTAGGGCACTTGAGCGTAAATCTATAAAGTTACGTAATCCTTTCTTTTTTTCACCACAAACTATACACGGCACGGTCGGGAAAGTTAGATATATACACAGATTTTTTTTTCCTATAAACGCCTCCTCCTTAAAATGCCTTTTAAGACACTTAAGGGATTTACTGATGCTAATAAGTCTAAGCTGCTCTAATCCGATCACACCTCGCACATAAGAAATAACAGAATGAAACTTTGACAGAGATTGTATCTTATTCCCCGAGCACAGAACAAACTACATCATTCTGGAACTGTTGTGGGCAAATGTATGAAAAAATTCCTTAAAATGAAAATCAACAATCATAATGCCAAGGATGGGAAGTTTAGAATTCCAATTGCTTAATTTCGTTACTTTGGAGCTAACTTAAAGGGAATACGAAGTAGTCTAGACTTCAGAGCATAATATCATGTGGTGTGGAAGCCTTCTCTCTCTCTCTCTCTCTCTCTCTCTCTCTCTCTCTCTCTCTCTCTCTCTATATATATATATATATATATATATATATATATATATATATATATATATATATATATATATATATATATATGCGGTCACGCACATACCCACACGTATACTTTGCGTATGGAAATGGCTGGCTGAGTCGCAGACCAGGAGACAACCGTGGGTGAATAACACACACACACACACACACACACACACACACACACACACACACACACACACCAGATGGGCCTTCCATTATCTATTCCTCCTTTCATCTTGCCCCATATTTTTCAAAGCCTAATCACGTGACACGAATAAATTTTGTTAGGTTGTATTCCTTTGATGTTTCCTTCCATTTGTTTTATTAACCTTTTGTTCAAAATTTGTGTGTGTGTGTGTGTGTGTGTGTGTGTGTGTGTGTGTGTGTGTGTGTGTGTGTGTGTGTGTGTGTGTGTGTTGTCATAATTTTGTAAAGTTTTCGTCCAGCTCAACGAGAAAGAAACTTCCCTTGTAATACTGAAATAGAGTCGTAAATTAAAGGAATTTTAGGGTGAGGACCTGGTCTCCCTGGAGGCCGGCGATCACCGCTAACTGCCCGTCAGTGTGAGTTATGGGGAACATTAAAAGCAGCTGCCGATCGTATCATAACGTTAGGGGAAATGTATTTCATTTGAGTTGGTTTCGAGTTACCCACGACCGTGTCCAAGTGAAAGCTCTTCACCACATACTGTGGGTAGCCAGTGCGCTGCCATCAGCCATCCACTGCTGTGTAAAGGGAAGAGTCGCAGTATTGTGAGGAATACCGCATTTAATCTACTGAAATGAAAGGCGTACGCCGGAATGCAATAAATTCATCCTATTGTGTACGGCGTGATGTGTTTATGGCTGAGAGCCTTACGTACTTCTGTCTCCCCATAGATCCTTGATGTATTCCGCCCACCCCGCAGCCTGCGCCTCCTCTTGAAGTGAGGAACACACACACACACACACATGAATATATATATATATATATATATATATATATATATATATATATATATATATATATATATATATATATATATATATATATATATATATATATATATATATATATATATATATATATATATATATATATATATATATATATATATATATATATATATATATATATATATATATATATATATATATATATATATATATATATATATATATATATATATATATATATATATATATATATATATATATATATATATATATATATATATATATATATATATATATATATATATATATATATATATATATATATATATATATATATATATATATATATATATTTTTTTTTTTTTTTTTTTTTCTCTCTCTCTCTCTGTAGGAGGGACACCGGCCAAGAACAACAAAACTAACAAAAAGGTCCACTGAGGTGCCGGTTCCCGAACAGAATCGATAGCAGTAGTAAAAATTACAGGATAAGTGTTTTGAAACCTCCCTCTTGAAAGAGTTCAAGTCATAGAAAAGTGGAAATACAGAAACAGCCAAGGAATTCCAGAGTTTACTAGAGAAAGGGATGAATGACTGAGAATACTGGTTAACTCTCGCATTAGAGAGGTGGACAGAATAGAGGTGAGAGAAAGAAGAATGTCTTGTACAGCGGGGCCGCGGGAGGAGGGAATCAAAAAAACATTTCGTCTTATCAACTTCCCTCCTCTAACTGACTGTCTTCAGCAATCTCCCTCATTGTCACATTTCTTGATATCTTATGCTATTTTTACACTAACTGCTCTTCTGATATAGCTTACTGCATGCCTGCCCTCCTCCAGAGGCCTCGCTGCACAAGACTTTCTACTTTCTCTTACCCCTATTCTGTCCACCTCTCTAATGCAAGAGTTAACCAATATTCTCAATCATTCATCCCTTTCTATGATAAATTCTGATCTCCCTGCCTGCTTCTGTATTTCCTCCTTCCTATGAGTTGAACTCTTTCAAGAGGGAAGTTTCAAGCCACTTATCCTCCGTTATTTGATTTTTCTATTAGGAAGCTCTTTGGGAACTGGCGCTCTAGTGGGCTTTTTTTCCCCTCCGTAATAATTGTTATTGACCTTGGCCAGTAGCCCTCTTACATTTGAAACTTTCCTCAATACAGTACTGTTTTATGTGTACGTGGCAACAGGAAGAAAATACATACTATATTTCTTGTATAGCAGTACTATCAGTAGTTCTCTGTTACTTCATTTGCACATTTTTTTTAAATTTAACTGAAGTGCCAATTATATTGTATAACTGCAAATATACCAAGGGGAATAAGATCAAACACTTAAACTCGGGCTGAAAAAAAATACAGAAAAGTATTTTTATCATCCATATTCTTTAGTGTTACATATTAAATCATTATGGAAACAAAAAATATTTTACCTTAAGTTTTGATGCACAGAGAAATGTATCTAGAAGTCGCCATGAAAGAGATGAAATGCATACAAAAGAGCGGCAAGGAGCTCAACTCCTCGAGAGATATCCAGATCCAGCCGAAATTATCATCTAGGATTGAATGGAATTTCTTTCCGTTTTCATTTTCCTGCTACTGTCTCTAACTATATGGAAATTAAAATATATCTCAAGCATTTTTTTACATTTTGCAATCTTCCTCCCAATTTTTTATTTATTTTTTTTTTCGTCTAGTTTTCCCTAGTCTGTTAGGGCTGAGACGGTGCCTCCTGATGAAGGACTTTTGGATTTGGCATTTGGGAACCGTTACCCCGAGTGGATGCCCTTCCTACCCTCGGACCGTAGCCAGGATTCGAACCCGTGCGCCTGACGACCACTTGGCCCCCAAAGCGCGCGCGGTGCCACTGTACCACGGCGGCTTACAATCTTCCTCCCAATATTCTATTTTTATTGGTGTAAATATTCTATTTCAGTATGTATATTCTCATTTTCTTCTAATCATATATTATATGATTCAAACGTCTTACCATTTCCCTCTTCGTTAGTTATTTTCCTAGCAATATTCCTTTGGACAGAACTTGGTTGAAGCGGCGAGAGTGTGGCATGAGCAGCAGTGCGTTATGTGTTGTGGGAAAGTAACTGTTCGCTGAACCAACCTTGCCCTGTCTATCATCCTTTGGTTATAAAGACAGGAAAGGCGATAATGATTGCAGATACAAAGGCAAACACATGAACAGACAGACTAAACACACACACACACACACACACACACACACACAAGGTCGCTATTCAGTAGTTTCATGTTATTCTTAAGAACAATAAACACACATTTACAATAAATTATACCAATATAACAGATGACTGAATGATGATAATGGTGTGTGTGTGTGTGTGTGTGTGTGTGTGTGTGTGTGTGTGTGTGTGTGTGTGTGTGTGTGTGTGTGTGTGTGTGTGTGTGTGTGTGTGTGTGTGTGTGTGTGTGTGTGTGTGTGTTTGTGTGTAGCAAGAACACATTGACTTCGTAAGAATGAACAAGGTGAAGTTGATGACTACCTGACAATTGAAAAGTAACCTGAAAATCTTTTAATACTTAGATTCACGATATTTGCAGAATCTCGGAAGTTTCCTCCAATATGATCAATTCAGATTTTCAGCACCATTAACTCATAACCTCAGCTGCTAACGGCTCCCGAAACCTCCACTCTAATACCCATCCATAAGGAAACTATTAATCATCACTATCGCTCCCACCACCTTCATCACCACCACCACCACAGCCTTCACCACGACCACCACCACCACTACTTCCCTTCCTTCTCCTTCCACAAAGCCTGCAAAGAAATCGAACAAGTGGTTGCCTCATATCTATTCTCACTTGTTGCACTTATGAAACAGGTTGCCGAGAGGGAAAAAGAGAGAGGTAAGGAGCAGGAGGGAAGGCGGCGAGGTGCACCAGAATTGGCCATTTACATTCGGGTTTGAAAAATGAGAGGTAATGACAGGAGTAAAGGATGAAGCATCGGCAACACACACTCTGCGGCAGAAGGATCCATATAAACCTTTTTATTGTGTTGAAGTGGACGATTAAAAAAAAAACAAAAATTACAAGAATACAAGAATATAGAGGAAGGTGTAATAAGCAAGCCGGCCTACACGTGGCAGTATATACACCTTTGCCCACCTGTCACCCTTGTCCTTAAATTTATCTCATCCTATCTTGAATCCCATTGATTGCACTAAAATCCTGATATCTGAATTTATTACAGTCACATACCACAACATTTTAGGTATCATTTTCCTACCCCCTTTTCTATTCTACCTTTCATCCTGTCAACAATTCAAGTGTTTCTAGACATTGTGGACATGTATGAGTATGGCTCGTCTGTTTCGCTTTGTATAACTTTTATGTTGAATATAGATAGTAACTTTTACAGAAAAATAAAAAGCCTTTTTTTTTTTTTTATCCTGACGGTAATGGCATCACGTCCATAGTATCACAAGAACAGCATCTGCCTGAACACGGTGAGGGCGCTCTTGAGTTTTGCAGAGGTTGATGGAACATAAATAATAACACTACTGTAAGAGCAAGACTGAGTACATGAAAAAAATGTAATCTGCGCGAACACACAAACACACACAAACACACACTCACACACACACACACACACACACACACACACACACACACACACACACACACACACACACACACACACACACACACACACACACACACACACACACACACAATAGTGAGTCTTATATTCAGCGTCCCAGCATCTGGTACGTCCCTAAAAAATCTCGTCACTTAAGATTACGTACAACAGTTCTTGTTTTTCAGCCAAATTAGAGAGAGAGAGAGAGAGAGAGAGAGAGAGAGAGAGAGAGAGAGAGAGAGAGAGAGAGAGAGAGAGAGAGAGAGAGAGAGAGAGAGTTTTCTTTATTAATCTATCCTCCAATTATTAATTACCTCGGCCTCTACAGTTGTGGCATTCTGGAGGCCTAGTTAATGCCTGGTGCTAAAGTTGAGAATATTAAGTTACTATTATATCTTATAGGATTAACTTTATGGGCGTATGTAGTAATAATCCTGATTTATTTGACCCCATGGTGCTGGGTGTTATGACCAGAAGGCCACCTGTTAATAGGGCCAGTCTCCTAGTAACTCTTCTCATTCTTTCAGTGAACTAGAGCCACATAAACTCTTCATATCAATCATTATGACACCATGTAATTATACTGGTCAAAATATAGGAAATATATAGACCCCAAGGGAAGGTATACATTCGGTATATATTAGTCAGTCCGCCCAAACTCTCTCTTTCTGAGTTTTTTCTATGACAAGAGACAGAAAACATTTACTCCAAGCCGCCTGTCATTTTATTCCTTAATATTCATCTCGAAAAGCCGAGTTTAAACTTTTCATTGCCAGAAAATAGTGGTATTTGGTAGTATTTGATGTTATATAATGATGAGTTATCAAATATATGAAATAATCATGTTAAAACTTATTTTTTTCTTTATCACACAATATAATAAACTCTTTTCCGAATAAAGCGTTCATAATATACTCTGTGATAAAAAAAAAATCCCTTAACAAAAATATAGACATCAAATATAACAAAAAAAAAAGAAAATGTGCGTAAGAACATATATGTTCTTGGAGCAATCTGCAGAAAAGAAAAAAAAAAAAAAGAAAAAAATTGAGATAGAATGAATACTCTAGAAACTTACATATACATTCCGGTACACTGGAACTGTCTTTGTTTTTTCTCTACCTAAGATCTAATCAATTTCAAGAAAGGAATGCTAAGAAATCTCCAGAAATAAATTAGGGAACCCATTTAGTTAGTGTCCTCTACACGTAAATTAAGCTGAATATCAAATGCGCTGACCAAAGGCAAGCAATAAAGGAAAAAAGCAATTAGAGGTGCCATTTATTTTCATATGATCGTGTTTATAATTTATGTTTCGCGTCACGCTGCTTTGTGAGTAATGAACTCCACGAATGTTTAATTAAACGGTGGCGGAGAAACCCCTCACCACCACCTGTTTTCCGGTACTCGTCCGTTGTTTCCAAGTTTGCATCGGCCGCGGAAATTAAAGAGCTGTATTACGTGTGTTGGCGGCAATGAAACGAAGCCAATGCTGTGATAACGCCGGATAAAATGCGTCCCGGAGAAAGGGTGCTAAAGGTGAGTGTCCGACGGGTGGCGGGGCGCGTAGCCTCACGCCGCCGTCCCGCTCCTCCGCTACCCTGTTGGGCCTTGTGCATAAACTACCCTCATAGGCGTTTCGCGAGGATATTTTCTTAATTCAAACAATTAAACAAGGTCCCAAGTCAGCCAAATGTAGCAATATCATCCAACTTGCTTTGCTGAGGTGCCTGGCGCAAGCAAGGCAACATGATTCTCGTTCAAGGAATTTTCCCTCGCGCTTATTTGGTAAGGTTGTGAAAGGACACCAGTCAGGGCGAAAATCATCATTCAGTAATTCGTGCTAATTCTGATGGTGTGTGTGTGTGTGTGTGTGTGTGTGTGTGTGTGTGTGTGTGTGTGTGTGTGTGTGTGTGACCTGCTTATATAAATACAGATGAAGATAATGAAAATGCCTTCAAGCTTCTTAGCAGCGTTGTAAATAACACCAAATAACAAGGAAAACCATCGAACAAAGCCCAATACCTCTCATTGTTTCCCACTTTTTCCTTTACGCTTTTGCAATTTGTAAGAACTAAGGAACAGACGATGATGGCACCAACACAACCCTCAGAGGCAGGAAGCAACGGAGGAGGCCACGGCGCGCCAGTATCCTGGGGGCGGAGATGAAGCAATTTGGAGCACATTACACAATAATGGCAAAGGTGCAAAAGGATGCGGTGGAAAGGTTCATTCGTTTGAAGAGAATGGCGCCGTACTGCTGCTTCTGTGTCTTATTTGGTGCATGGCGGCGACGACGATTAATACTTAAGTAAGGAAGTCATGGCGAGAGAGAGAGAGAGAGAGAGAGAGAGAGAGAGAGAGAGAGAGAGAGAGAGAGAGAGAGAGAGAGAGAGAGAGAGAGAGAGAGAGAGAGAGAGAGAGAGAGAGAGAGAGAGAGATTATATGACACTCGAGATCATCTACAATTCTATATTACCTTACTGTAACAGCCTTGACAAATTATCAATACGACGCAGTGCAACGACTGTGTGCCTGCCTGCCCGGTTATAGTTTCCCCAATTGTACGGTTCGTTCAAATTCTTTACGGGAATAGTGATAGGGTAAACTTTACAAACAACGTAGCTCCATATTCTCATATAATTCCACTGGATTTTAGTGGAAGTAATTCAGGTTTTTAAGAGTGCAATCATGGTTCTGTGATAGTTCGAGAAACATTTTGCACCATCGGTAGGAAAAGCATTCATGAGAATCAGATTAATCGCCCCTGTGTCCTTTGAAAATAATGTCTAAGGCGTTGAAGAAAAAAAAACAATACTTAATACACACACACACACACACACACACACACACACACTGATACACTGAGACCATGGGTGGTGAGGCAATGAAGGCTTCACGCCGAGACGCAGAATTAACTCCCACCTGACCCTGCTCGTCCTTATACCGTCACTGTGTTCTGGTAACTCATTTCGTCTTCTATTATCCAATTTCTTTCTGTGTAAGTCCAGCACATTTTCCTCATACATGATATAGAGACGAGTAATTTTTCTCTTTTTTCATCGTCGTAATTTTCTGGAGCATGCAAGAATCTTGTAATTTTCAGCACTTTTCTTGTCTCGGGATCATAATTCAAGCAACGGCGTAATGGGCAGCGTGGAGGTGTTGCCGAACCAGTTCGTATAAAGCGGAGGAGTGGCTCGTTCAGAAATGTCAAACATCTAACATGCATATTTCTGCTGTACATGGTCCTTTGTCCCCACATGATCCATATGCCATTAAAAATGTTAATCTACTTTTTATTTCGACGAATTCAGGTGCGTAGTAAGGTAAGCAACTTTATGATATTCGACACCAGACAGAATGAACAAGTACATCATATACACTTTTTCTTTCTGCGCAATAGCGAGCACACACACACACACACACACACACACACACACACACACACACACACACACACAAATAGGTAGCAAAATACAAAAAATCACGAATCTCAAGACACTACCATAACCAAGTTGTCCTTTCATTGTTATATTAATTTATAACACCTTTCTTTCAAGGTTGCAATAATAAATCAAGTTTTTTCCCTGTTTTTTTTTTTTTTTCAGAAGCTCTTGGTCATCCTTTGCATAATGATAATAGTAATAATAACGACAAAAATGATGGCACAAGGGGAAGTGGAACGTCTCTCTCAAGATACACCAGCTTTCTGCTCGAAGACAAAAAGCTCACAAGCTGGGTGGAGTGTTCTTAAGTATAAGTCTTGAAAACGACCCATGAGCGGTCGGCTCGGTGCATGCAACACACCACGCACAGTATCCGTACACACGCACACACCACGGGAAGATACACGCAGCCTCCTAAACTCTATTAAGAAAATACAGAAGCAGAGTGAGATTGAAGGCAGCATTTCGCAGGCAGGCAAGGAGGGTAAATTAACCACAAAGCGATACAAACGAGGGAACTTCATTGAGGCAACATTTCAAGGTGAGACCAATCTTATGTGCAATAATGTTGGTACGGCCACACACACACAAAAAAAAAAAAAAAAATAATAATAATTAGTAAGTGTATAACTATCATAAGCCCTCATCTTTGTCCTTGAGAAGTGTGCTGCAGACTTACTTAATATATTCCATCCCTTTCGTCCAATATATATGTGGTGACCTACGTCAACTCCGCTACTTATTATGCTGCCTGGCTGTCAAGCATCTCAATCTCTCTCTCTCTCTCTCTCTCTCTCTCTCTCTCTCTCTCTCTCTCTCTCTCTCTCTCTCTCTCTCTCTCTCTCTCTCTCTCTCTCTCTCTCTCTCTCTCCACTTCTCCCTTCGCTCCTCAACACACTTATCTCACCGCTCCCACCAAAACCTGTCCACCTTCCAAAATTCTCGAGAAGTTTTCTAGTTTTTTCGACGTTACTACATTATCTCGTGTTCATAAGACCGCCCGTAAAGTTGTTCGAGAGAAATGAAAAGCTTTGAAAATCTGGCCCAAATGTGTTGAAAGGGAGCAGAAGAAGAAGAGGAAGGAAAAGAGGGGAGTTGAAAAGAGAAAAATGGAGGAGGGGGAAGGGTTACGGGGATAAAGAAGGGGAATGTGAGGCACGCAGTACTAAAGGGATGTAGAGGGAACGTTAAGATATGAGGCTGAAGTGAGAGGGACATTTCAAGAAGAGGGAGGCACAGGAATGTTGCCAAGGAGGAGGTTTAGTAACTCCGGAAAGCTCACACTATGAAGGCATTTCACTGAATGATGGTATGGATACTCGCACTAATGGGAACATAACTATCATGAAGCACATTAATGAACACCTTCAGTGAAAGAAAATAACTGGCGTATTAAGTGATGCAGAAGAGTCAAGCAAGACATGTAGCCCACTTACAGTTAACCTTCTGATGATCATGAACCGTTAATAGACACACACACACAGACTCTCTCTCTCTCTCTCTCTCTCTCTCTCTCTCTCTCTCTCTCTCTCTCTCTCTCTCTCACACACACACACACACACACACACACACATGAGGTTACATTTCACGTTTCACAGTAGAGTACAGTTACCATCCAAGGAAGTTGTTAATTCTAAATTGAAAAACCTGATATGATATTAAACCATTAAAATAAATCCAAGAGAAGACCACGAGTTGAAGCCAAGACGAGGATAATTTATTCATTAGCTTACTGTTTATGCTGGAAAGAACACTGTAACCACAAAAAACCTCACCACACCATCAACACTAAATAAACTCGATGTCGGCACTTTAAGAACTGTTCATTGTATTTGACTAAAAGCAAACCAGGAACACCTTAGTGTGTGGTTTAGCCTTGTCTCCTGATTTAGCGTTCCGCCAGCCTGCCTCGTGGGTTTATGAGATGTGAGAGTGAGGGAGAGGAGAAGAGGAAAGGAAAGATGATCTGTGATGCGGAAGGAATTGGCGGAGGGTGGAGGAAAAGGAAGGTAAGAGGCTTAAGGGTCGCTGAGTAAGAGGGTGATGTGATGGTGATGTAAGCCGTGAATGGATGTGGCAAAGACACACTGATGGAAAAGAAATGAATGATGAAGGACATGCTTCACTGAATGGATACAGGATACCGATGGAAGGATGTGTCGTTACGCAGATCAATAGAAAACTGCTAGAAATATATGTGCCAAGTTCAATACGCAAAAAACACTTCTCCAGCATGTACAATCACCTCGTTATTGTTGAGAAAAATAAATAAAGATACACCTAAAGCTAAATCAAACGATGTTATTCAGGTCTTTTTTCTCCTATTCGGAATTTGGCACATAAAATTTGTAGATTTATTTATTTATTATTTTTATTTTTTTTGGTAACCTTTAACAAAGTTCATTTTCATGTACACAAATATTAGAAGAAAGAGAGGGAAAGGTTATAAATTCATAGCTTAAACCACTGATTCGCTAACTGTGAGCCGTGATGATCACCAAAGTGCCACGCATAATTTTCCTCGATTGGTATGTTTTCTTAAAAGTGTCTTTTAGTAGGCCTGCACTATACTGACTACAGGGTTGGTGTGCCGTCAAAGTACCTTCAGTGCGACACTAAGCAACAAAGTTTGAGAGCCACTGGCTTACACTCACACACACACACACACACACACACACACACACACACACACACACACACACACACACACACACACACACACACACACACACACGGCACGGATTAATATTATTTCATTATGCTAGGACTGCACGCATTCGTAATGTACGTCAGTGTATTCATTATGTCTGTGTATTTTTAATGTACACACAGTACTGAATTCTTAGATACCTGATTGTGTTCTTAATGTATGACACTGTATTCTTAATGATGTTACTGCATTCCTAATGTAAGCCACTGTATCCCTAATGTACAACACTGTATTGATAATGTGTGTCACTGTATCCCCAGTATCCGTCATTGTAATCGTAATGTACGTCGCTGTATTCTTAATGCATGCCACTGCTTTCTTAATTTATGTAACTGCATTTGTAAGATACGTCATAGCATTTTTAATGTATGTCATTATAGTTTTTATTTATATCACTGTATTCTTAACGTAGGTTTCGCACACCTGTCATCTCCATATACGGAAACTTATAGAAAATAATTCTGTACAGTCTACTCCACAATACGAGTACTTATTTTTCTGCCATGACGTAAATTCTGATGACTTTTTACTTCAAAGGCTCACATTTCTTTTGTACGCTGTCATGAGTTGAAGTTTAATTTTTACATTAGGTAGATAATTCTGCAGTCAAAAACATGAGCAGAGCCACATCACTTAGACGGTATAACATCAAAACAGGTATAATACAAATCATCATAATGGTCAACGTCAACAACAGTAACAACAATAACAAAAAAAAAAAAAAAAAAAAAAAAAAAACAGTAACATTACTAAGAAAAGCAGGAGAGGAGAAGTAATAAGAAGCAGCAACAACAACAGCAACAACAACAACAACAAAACAACAACAACAACAACAGCAACAACAACAACAACAACAACGAACGCTAATACAAAAAGGGAAAATGTCAAGCAACTTTTTACGCACAAACACAATTCACATCACAGGACCAGTTATGAGAAAAAAGCAATTTTCTCAGCAAACAAGTTATTTTTTTTTAAGCAGGTTAATGCACAAAACGTCATCTGCGTATGTAGTTCGTGAATATGAATGTATGTATGTAAGTAGGTAATCATGTATGTGAGTATGTGTGTATGTGGGAATGAATGTACGTATGTGTGTATGGATGGAAGGATGGATTTAACAAAGTAACACAAAAGAAGAGAAGTAATTGAAACACAGCGAGAGAGAGAGAGAGAGAGAGAGAGAGAGAGAGAGAGAGAGAGAGAGAGAGAGAGAGAGAGAGAGAGAGAGAGAGAGAGAGAGAGAGAGAGAGAGAGAGAGAGAGAGAGAGAGAGAGAGAGAGAGAGAGAGAGAGAGAGAGAGAGAGAGAGAGAGATTAATAAAATCGTAGAATGTGTGTATGTAGATGAAGTTTTTCTTTTCTCTTTCTTGGAATTTCAATACATGAAGGACACGGAAGGAGAAAGTTTCGTTCACAGTATATATCGGAACCATTACGGACACGCGCGACCAAAGTTGTTCCATTAGCGCCACTAAATACTATTTTCATTTAACACATTTTCTTAATTAACGTGTGAAGGCGAGGAGAGGAAGGGCGATGCCGAGGTAATTGGAGATTCTTTGTTTCCCAGATGTCCGGAACACGCACGCCCCTTTGTCTCTCTCTCTCTCTCTCTCTCTCTCTCTCTCTCTCTCTCTCTCTCTCTCTCTCTCTCTCTCTCTCTCATTTACAAATATTCACGCATAATGAGCGCACAAGACAAAGGTGGAAGAAATTTTGTTGAGTAAAGGTAAGATATACTTAAAAAAAACAACATAATTAGATTACCACTACACTAGTCCCTCCCTCCATTACAAAGTTACCCTTTTTTCCTATTTAGCTAATGTCCTAAAACTTTACTGCAATCAAACTAAGCAGTCAAGGCTTCAGCTGGTGAAAAACTAAAATGGATTAACTTGAAACACAATATGCGAATAACTGTTAAATCAACGTAAAAATGGAGAGTGGCACATAAAGGCACCACTCTTGCTCTCCTGTACTCGTATTGACAACTGCTTTATACATCTCAGATAATTGTTGTCGGCTTTTTCTTTTTCTTTTTTTTTTCTGAGTCTATAACATTTGCTGATCTCTCAAACTTGTGTAGAGTCAGCGTTTATTGTAAATATCAAGACAGCTGAGTATTATGTTTGATGCATATGTTGATACTCGTACACACACAGAGAGAGAGAGAGAGAGAGAGAGAGAGAGAGAGAGAGAGAGAGAGAGAGAGAGAGAGAGAGAGAGAGAGAGAGAGAGAGAGATGTACTGTAAAAGGAATTCGACAGTAAGTCATTCGCACGCATAACACCACAAAGGAGTTCAATGTTGGTGAGTCAAGCAAGATTACACCATTGTTTGTGGAGAACGAAGTATACTGAAAGTGACTTAAAAGCGAATTCTGATTTAATGTTGCAAAAGTAATCTGCCGAACTAGGTACGAACCTTGCACGCTGAAACACTACAAAGCACTAGCGTTACAAAATGTGGATCTTATAATTAGAGACGCAATTAGTTTCTCCACAAAATGCCAGAGAGCACAAAGCCAAACTGAATCAGAGGAGTCTCCAACTTATTATTTACGATTTTTCGACAACAATAAATATGTATTGATATTTTCTCCCATGAACATAATGATTCCACACTGAGTGAAGATTATCTTTTCACTTTCTTGAAACTTCCGAATTCACCAATATACGTAGAAGTTCACCCACCGCGCACAGTTGAAAAATCATACATTTCACATGATACCTGACCTGGCAAAACTCATATTTTCATATCAAGAAATAAAAACTTCTGATATAACAAGTATATTTACTAGATTTTTTTTTCCGTCACAACAACAGAAATAAAAGCAACATGTACAAAATACGGAGAAAGTGAACACCGCTTAACTCACGCACACACACACACACACACACACACACACACACACACACACACACACACACACACACACACACACACACACACACACACACACACACACCTTTAATCACTGCAGCTTACAACCCTCGCGTTCAAGAATGGCATGAGGGGAGGAAAAAAAAAAACGCTAGAAAAACATATCCCATTAAACGTGTCGTAAATCTGGTGGACTCATTAGTACACAGGTTGAAGACTTGCAAGGACCTTTTTTTTTATTTGCCTAGCAGGAAATGGGCGCACCACGCAAAATTTTGCAAGGTCTCCCAGTCAAGCATAGGGAAATTCTTTTATATTAGGGGTTAGAAAATATAATCAATGAAGAGTGTATTCGTAATACTTCACTATGTGTAACAACAAACTTCTCGGCAGTGAAGTTTTGATGACAAGCCATTGTTAGGATTTAATCGTTTCTAAAAACAGATGATAATGGCAAAAGAAAGTTTGGAATCCGTGGAAGTGAATAAAGAACGATTACCTTTTTTTTTTTTTTAACATTTAGGTGGATTTTGTGAGTTACCAATCATTGAAGGCACACGTATGTGGGATTCAATCACGCTGAGTAAAAAATAAGACGTGGTTCTGACATGTATGACTCAGAACTGCTAATTAACATGAGGGAATTACACATTAAACGAGCACGGAGGCTCATCATCAAGCACCGCCTATGAACACCGCACGGACCATTGCAAAACAAATTCTCTCTCTCTCTCTCTCTCTCTCTCTCTCTCTCTCTCTCTCTCTCTCTCTCTCTCTCTCTCTCTCTCTCTCTCTCTCTCTCTCTCATATAAAGTCACAGTTTCCTTACCAATCCCAGCATGTCACGTCTCGTTCCTTACCTGAAAATAAAAAAAAATAAATCGTCTTAATAACAGCTTTATAATCTCTACGTATGTATGTCTGTATTTATAAAAGAATATCTATCAATCAATCAATCTGTCTATACTTCTATGTATGTATATATGTCTATCTATTTACCTGTAGATTTACCTGTCTATCTATCTAATTATCTAAGTATCTATATAAATATATATTATCTATCTGTTATCTATCAATAACAGAGAAGGAATGTCAATAGAGGTAAAAATAGCAAGCCATTGTAGTATGAAGGATGATGGTAACTAAACCACACACCCAATGAAAGATGCAGGATATTTCGCAAAACTGAGTATTGGATGACTACAGGCTAGGTAAGTATCGACAGCAGAAACGATTTGACAGCTTATTGTTCAGTTAAATATCTTTTTACTGAGCATAAGCATTGATCAGTAAACGTTAAATTCTAGTAGCACTGGCTTAACACAAGTTTTCTTTTTCTTTTTTTTTTTTTTTTTTTTACATTAACGAGTTGTAGATCTCATAAAACTTATTACTTAGGAGAACCAGGCCTACAAGAAAAAGAAAGGTATTGCAATGTTATCTTTCATGATGAAAGTGGTAAAGCAATATGGCTAAATAAACAAGACGCCAAATGAAGAAAACGATTACAATTTTAGTTTACAAGTTGTTCACCGCATGCCTTGAGAATTTTTTTCTTATTTTACTTTCATATTTCTTTTTTACTTTGCACAAATACAACTACAAAAACATATACAATCAAAGACGATAGTAAATATTTTACCACCCTCATGCTGTGGTTACGACTTCACCATGGGTAGTGATCACAGAAATCCACTATAAAAGGAACATCAGCATCGAAAACTCAAACCAAGAAAAGAAGAGCCACATTTAATCGTAGTTGTCAACAGAAACGTTGCCAGCGAAAAGCATTCCTCCAGATAACATACTTAAACATAAAACGTAATCCTTTTCTTAATATCTGATTGTTTAAAAAAAAAAAGCTAAAAATGTGAAAAGAATTTTTATTTCATAAACATGAAAATTTGTTTAAAATTTATTTTCTGATCTACATAATTCATTATCAATATATTCTACCAGTCAATGTTTAATGGCGAGGAACAGTATCTTTAAAACGCCTGTCGTAAAGTTTGGGGTACTGAGAGAGGAACAGAATGAACAATGTAGCAATATGAGACTGGAAAAAAAAAAAAAAAAAAAAAAAAATGTATATATATATATATATATATATATATATATATATATATATATATATATATATATATATATATATATATATATATATATATATATATATATATATATATATATATATATATATATATATATATATATATATATATATATATATATATATATATATATATATATATATATATATATAAGGAATTAAAAAGATTTTAACTTTCGACGCTATTATAAATAAAAGAAAGACTGATGTAGTTACTATTATGCACGCAACTGACAATATCAATAAAAAGGTGAAATGTAAAGTCGAGACTTTAAATGTTTTCCGAAAGGAACAACAGGATAACGGCAGAGGCCATGTTAGAAGATGCGTCTAGGATTTGAAAAGAAACGCCTTAGCATCTGTGCGACCTTACGGTTTGTCCCGGTATTGGAAACCCGAGGATAGGAAGGAAGCCTTAATTGGATTACAGATTAAAGTCAATATACCTTTTTGAAGAAATTGAATTAAAATGTTTATTAAAACTTCTCTCTAAAATAAAATATAACATAATTATTTCTTAGATTATAAGATTATTCACAAGCTGGCAGAGAGTACAAGGTATCTAGTAATACCTAGAACTTAGCCTGCTACTGACCCCACGGTTCTCTGCTATGTATCCTTCAGTGTATGTAATGAGCCAGTGTATACACATGGAGACCTTGCCACCGCTGTGCTACCTTCCCACTAGAATAATTAAGGAGTGATGCCTGGGTGGCTCGACCTTGGCCGTGGAGATAACACTTCAAAGGAATATTGTTCGTTACCCTGCGTGTGGTCACTAAGAAGGAAACCTCCATAATAAATTACGTTCACATCAATAATTTACATCAAATACAAACAGTACATGCACATGCAGAGTTCTGACTCACAAAATATACAGGCACGAACTATTATAATTACATTGTTTTCTATAAAAAGAATCCCCTAAAAAGTGAAAGGCACATGACTGATGAGAGATGAAAGGCAAATTAGAACAAACAGTTGAGTGCATGCTATATGTGGCTATACGAGTATGTGTGCGCGGAGGCATCTATGTGACTTATTGATAGAACTCAGGTAAGAAACGCAAGAGCATAACAGAGCTTGTGAAGAACGTATGAGTATATTAGTGGCTGGAAGCATGCCACTGACTTGAAGTTTTCAGCTGTTACATAGTTTAAGCACTAAGGTTATAGGTGATGGTGGTGATGATAGTGTGGTGCTGGAGAGTGCAGCTTTGTGTGGTGGTGGTGGTGGTGGTGGTGATGTGGTAATGAAAAGCGCAATTTTGTGTGGTGGCAGTGTGGTACTGGAAGAGTGCATCTTTGTGTGGTGGTGGTGGGGTTGTGTTAATGGAAGAATGCAGGTGTGTGGTGGTGGTGTGGGAAAGTAATAAAATAATGTGGAGAAGTAATAAAGAACTGTGTGGTCATGTGTGGTACGTTATAGCCAAGATCGACATGCTATGAAACTTGGCAATAGTAGTGGTGAAGCGTGTACATACATATCATGTGAGGTTACTGCGTCAGTGTTAGTAGTGGTGGAGGTGGTGGTGGTGGTGGTCGTGGTGGGTAGATAGTGCTGGAAGTATAATGCGGTGGGAGTGGCGCGGGCGGAATGAAATGGATGACTGAATGATTGAAGAATCTTTTGCGTGGATAAAGCCTCGCTCTGGCAGTGTAGTGGTGATGGTACTGGTGTGGTGGTGGTGATGGTACTGGTGTGGTAGTGGTGGTGGTGGTGGTGGCGATATTATGGATTTGAGTGTTAGTGTAGTGGGTTAATGTCGTGGTTCTGAATTGTTAACAAAAAATCACAAGTGAGACCTTTAGAAAATTTTAAGCTGTACATAAGTCTGATATGCCATGGATCCTAATAAGCTCGTATAACGGTAAATATACACAAAATACAAATAAAAGTTAATGCTAAAGAAAGTCGGCAGCACGGTGCTAGCGTGATATCAAAAGGTAAGATATCGAAAAAGTATAAGAATTTCTAGATACATATTTTTTCTTTATTTTTTCTAATACCTTACTTTTGTTCAGATGGTGCCGACCTTTCAGTTTAACGCTCACTCCTCCAGTAAAATCTATATTCAAACAGAACTGTAATTTTATATATGTGCATAGATGTGTGTGTGTGTGTGTGTGTGTGTGTGTGTGTGTGTGTGTGTGTGTGTGTGTGTGTGTGTGTGTGTGTGTGTATATATATATATATATATATATATATATATATATATATATATATATATATATATATATATATATATATATATATATATATATATATATAGAGAGAGAGAGAGAGAGAGAGAGAGAGAGAGAGAGAGAGAGAGAGAGAGAGAGAGAGAGAGAGAGAGAGAGAGAGAGAGAGAGAGAGAGAGAGAGAGTAGATATAAATATTCAACTATTTCTTCAATAAAGTCTCTCTCTCTCTCTCTCTCTCTCTCTCTCTCTCTGCCCAGTAGCCTGGCACCCCACAGCCTGCACTGAGGCGTCCGCCCCTCAATCCCGTGGGGAAAAGCAACCTATACAATGCCAATTTTGGCTTCTGAGCCCGTATTCCTTTTTTTACACCCCAAGAGTCTCAGGTTATTACAGGAAATCCACAAACGAAAAGTCTCAAGGCATCATTTTCCATCGGGTTATATATTGAGCCATTTTTCCTCCTTTGGCTCAGCTCGTTTGCTCCGCCACCACCCAGGCCTCACCCACGCCCGTGGCAGTCCTCTACATCCCACCTAGGAGGGAGTCTGTAGCTCCCTCGTCCTCTAGGGTGCAAAACATGTATATACACCCAAAGCAGACGCATTGGTGTAAATGAATATTGTCTTCTTTACGTATCAGCCTTGATTTTAGAAAATAATATCCTATTTAAAGATATATTAGCCTTTTATTTTGCAAAATTTCAATTTCTTTCTTCGCTGTGCAGTACAGTAGAAATATATGAGGACGAGAAAAGTACCACGACCTGTCCCAAGCTGATAAGTAGAGGAATTTCCTGTGACTTGGAGCAATTTTCTCGTGTGTATAGTATTCGTTTTTGTCGTTACTAAGATGAGTGGGATGACATGTCAAGCCTTACGTATACCCATATCAGTCAGTAATGTGTGCGTGCGTGCATGCGTGCATGCGTGCGTGCGTGCGTGCGTGCCTGTGTGTGTGTATGTGTGTGTGTGTGTGTGTGTGTGTGTGTGTGTGTGTGTGTGTGTGTGTGTGTGTGTGTGTGTGTGTGTCGTGCGTGCGTTGTGCGTGTGTGTGTGTGTGTGTGTGTGTGTGTGTGTGTGTGTGTGTGTGTGTGTGTGTGTGTGTGTGTGTGTCGTGCGTGTGTTGTGCGTGTGCGTGCGTGCGTGTGTGTGTGTGTGTGTGTGTGTGTGTGTGTGTGTGTGTGTGTGTGTGTGTGTGTGTGTGTGTGTGTGTGTGTGTGTGTGTGTCGTGCGTGTGTGTACCAGCAGCCGCCCACACCCCTCTACTAGCCACTAAATGGACTCCTACGTATACAGAGCCTCCCCTCTCCCCATCAACCACTCCATGCTGCCGGCTGGAAGGGCAACGGTCGGGGATTTTCGATGTGTTCACCGCCATGCCATAGTGAACCCACCATGTGAAGACAACAACAGGACGGACGGGAGAATAGAGTGTGGATGAATGAATGGAAGACTGAACAACTGAGTGATGGGATAGATGCATGCGTGAACGAGTATGCAATTAAAGTAGGTGGGCAGGTATTACAGCGAAGACAAAACATGTGGAGGAACAAGAGCCAATTTGCAACTTTTCCTGCACATTTTTACGGCTTAAGCGAGGAACTTTATTCATTAACTCTCGGTATTGAGGGATTAGCAGCTGTAAAGGGGGGGCCATGGTTCAGGGGAGCGCGCGACCTGCAGGCACCACCGTTCCCCCACCCATTCCACTCATAACAGTAACCTGCAACCAAGCACTCACTCATCTCACAACAGACACACCCTTAATCACTCACCCATTCACTCAGTCTCTCACTCAATGAAATTCTGATCATATTCAGTTACGTAAGGCAGTGCAAATGTAATCTAGTCAGCATACCTATTCTCTATAAACACACACACACACACACACACACACACACACACACACACACAACCACCACCACCACTGCCATAAACACCACGCGTGCTAAATTGCTACCATTCAGGTGTCAGTTTCATACCACCCACAAATGGATGCTCACGCGGAAGGACTCGTGGCATACGGGGCTTGGCGATATTCCAAACTTAACTCCATACAAGGCCACAAAAAAAGAGGAACTTCAGTATCTTGACAAAAGCCGTCATTACTTCCAAAGCAGACGAAAGAACGATGCGAGTCTAATACCCCATTTCACATCCACAATATACGAGGATAAGAAATGCTGCACTACATCTCCCAGACTGTGCCAGCGAAATCCCGGTCCACGAGCAACGATCCCCCAAGTCCATGTTCATATACTCGTAAAATAAGCTGGAATGTGAGTTTTTTTGAAGGCAACTCGGCATTTTACTGCTCCTTTCCCGTTTTTTATAAGGTGAAGGAAATGCCATTCAGGTGAGCAAAAACAGGAAGTGCATCGAGTTGGGAGGAAGAATGAAATATGTGCACTGCAGAGTCAGATGAGTGAAGCGTTGGCTCTCGGTGAGTGGAGTGTGAAACTGAACCAAGGACATGATCTAAGGAGTGGAAAGTCGACGGAGGTGAGAGCAAGGACCGGGACGTAAAATATATGAACTAAGAGTCTGAAGAATGGACTGGAAGTGGAATACCTGGGCGGAAAATCTGAGAGTGCGAAAGAGAGAATATAAAGAAAAAATTTGGAGCCACTTACGTTAAATCTTCATAAAATCCTTATTTTTAGAAGGAGAGAGAGAGAGAGAGAGAGAGAGAGAGAGAGAGAGAGAGAGAGAGAGAGAGAGAGAGAGAGAGAGAGAGAAGTAAAAATAGATAAACCATTGCCAGTTTCAAGAGTAATGACAGGCCGACAGGTTGAATGGATCGGCCTAGTGATGGGGCTAAATGGACTTTGCCCGTCCGACTAACGCCTATCCGTGGACACACTATCGGCTATTCCCCCGTCCCGCCATGACGCTCCTGCTTCCAGGCAGTGATGATTACGTCAGGCGCCAGGACGAAAAACGGGGTCACGGGGGAAGAGAGAGAGAGAGAGAGAGAGAGAGAGAGAGAGAGAGAGAGAGAGAGAGAGAGAGAGAGAGAGAGAGAGAGAGAGAGAGAGAGAGAGAGAGAGAGAATAACATTCCTTTCATCTCTTCTTTACTTGCAAAGGAAGTCACCTTTAACGATGACCACGAATAACCGTAAAACTATGAAATGGTTTCTTAATTTTTTTTTTCAAGCACAACTGAACGAATACGTAAATCAGAGTGACATTCTACCTAATAAAATATGATGTGGTATACTTTACATGACTACTTCAAAAATATTTATATTTTGTTTGCCTTTAAGGTATTACCATGGAAATATTATGAATAAGAGCACAAGAAGATAGCGTGTTGTTTCCAATAAAATGTACCTATTTCCCTCACTCAACGTTTACAGTTAATATGCTGTCACTATATATATATACTCGTATATATATATATATATATATATATATATATATATATATATATATATATATATATATATATATATATATATATATATATATATATATATATATATATATATATATATATATATATATATATTCCTAGTCTTGAGTGGAACATAGATTGAGTAGAGTTCCGAGAACAGAAAGGGAGTGGCGAGTGCCTCGCCTTAACAATATACCACTATAAGCCTATCAGCTACCAGCACCAGCACCAGCACCAGCACCAGCACCCAGCAACCGAACACCACTCACACACTTTGACGGAAAAGTGGGGAGGTGATGACAGAGGCGGTGGTGGTGGTAACGATGACGATTTTATTCCAAATATCTAATGACATAAAACATTCGTCAAATCTAAAGTGTGCTTGTGCCTTCTGCCCTGTGTTATTACGGCGCGAATTTCTCTTTTAGTATCTTTGCATGCAACACATATTTTTCAGCTTTGTCATGGCAAGCTGCAAACGGTCACTGTTGAACTTAGGGAGCACACAATGACGTTTCACAGTATCACGTCACTCCTTAAATTATTCCGAACAGCTGTTACCGCCACACACGCACCAACGCTGGCCACTCTCCCCATGTTGACCAGCTGCCCCACTACAGCAACAACGAGGAATGTGTTACACGGAGCAGTGTGGTCAACGGGAGTCGTAAGAGGAGCTGTGAATTATGTCGCAGGCATTGCCCATTTCATGTCTTAATAGGATTGATTGTGTGTGTGTGTGTGTGTGTGTGTGTGTGTGTGTGTGTGTGCGTGTGTTCATACAAGCACACAAAGCCGTACTCTGGCGCCTGTTCTCAGTGTTCTCTCGAGGCTGGGTGAGTATTGCCAGGACAGGAGTCAGCAGGCCAAACATTGTCATAACGTGCGTCTCCTTCATGGCCTGGATTATGGATGAGACCTGCGACGTTAGAGAACTCTCTGAATTAATACAGGAGACAGTCCGAGGCTGTGACACCGCCCCTTCCTATTGATCATGACTAATTCAAGGCTCAGGTAAATAGTGTTGAAGGCAGTGCCACGGCAAGCCAGGTAATGGGAACAGGAGAGGTTGTGAGCCGCGTGGAGGGTTGATGCATGCCTGTGCTTGGCTGGATGACGAGGGGAAACCATCGGCGTGGATAATGGTGGTAAATATTTTATTTTACATCCGAAATAGGGGAAGAAAGCAAAAAAAAAAAAAAATTGGTAGGAGGGTGGAGATTTTACTACATCAGGTGGAGTTATGGGATGAAAACCGCCTGAAAGCATGCCAAGGCAATTTATGGAACCACCGCGATGCTTCAACAAACTGCATAATGTGATAAACATACGCTTGTGGTATTGACAGGAGGACAGACAGAAGGTCATGCGTGCAGGACTTTTTTTTCCTTATTTATAATGAACAGCATTTTCACGAACATTTATTTCATAGGAGCAGCCCTAGAAGGAATGCAAAAATACGAGGCTGTCACTGCCCAGTCCCATCGCAAGCACGAAACACTGGAGAGTGACAGTAATTCGTGTATTTATTTGCTGCACCGTCAGTCAACTTGTAATGACTGTCCCTCCCAATCGGACGACACTTGTAATATTTCACCGCGAGGGTAATCAAGCTGGTTTATGAACCACCAATGGTTAGTATGATATTGGGCATCTGTATCGAATCTAAACATAACTGGAATTTTTTTAGTTTGAGTTACGAAAATTCATGATGAGTAATAAGAACTGACAGATGATGACCTGTGAACTTTTAATAAAATTATTATTACTTCAATCAGCAGCATTTGATAAGGCTTTAAAAGATGGTGCTTTATTAATATTTTTAAGTATATATATATATATATATATATATATATATATATATATATATATATATATATATATATATATATATATATATATATATATATATATATATATATATATATATATATATATATATATATGCAGTGAGTCTTGTTCTCGTCCTGGAGTCATTCTGCTGGGTAGCAGCTGTCTGTTTTCACGTTACGACTCTCATAACTGTATAAACAACTGTGACGTACATGCAATTAAAACACCTCTTGTCCGAGATTAAGCAACGGTTTGATAACCAATATTTTTGTGGGGAGAAAGTGGAGTAAAATAAAACAAAATACATGAACTGTTTCTCCTTGTGGCGTGAAGAGGTGCCTTAGCGAGCCGCGGCTTCATTACGGCTTCTGACAAAGTTTTGAACGCACTCAGCGCGGTAACTTTTTTCTCACTGATGTCGTTTCCAGGAAGGAAATATCCTTTTCGTTTTTAAACTTTGCCATCATCCAACTTTAATATCTTAGCAAAGCAACACTTCTATTTCACTCCACCCCTCTGGAGGGAAGCGTCGAAGCGCCTTACATTACACCCCACGTCGCATAGCGCGCCACGCCCATAATGGCTTTTCTTTTTCTCTTCAAATTATCACCAAGTAGGTTTCGTCCTTCCTCACACCCACCTCTCTCTCTCTCTCTCTCTCTCTCTCTCTCTCTCTCTCTCTCTCTCTCTCTCTCTCTCTCTCTCTCTCTCTCTCTCTCTCCATAACTTCACATGTGTACCCTTAGTTCTGCTCTCCTGTCGCTACACAGGAATATTAAACAAGGATGATGTTTTGCGCCGTAAAGTTATGTTGTCTCAAGAAATACTCATACAAGGAAACAAAAGTTTCTCTTTCTGTGCTTCTAACTGAAAGACGAGGAGGAGAAGGAGAAAGAGAAAGAGGAGGGGAAGGAAGAAGAAGAGGAAGAGGAGGAGGAGGAGGAGGAGGAGGAGGAGGAGGAGGAGGAGGAGGAGGAGGAGGAGGAGAAGAAGAAGAAGAAGAAGAAGAAGAAGAAGAAGAAGAAGAAGAAGAAGAAGAAGAAGAAGGAGAAGAAGCAGAAGCAGAAGAAGAAGAAGAAGAAGAAGAAGAAGAAGAAGAAGAAGAAGAAGAAGAAGAAGAAGAAGAAGAAGAAGAAGAAGAAGAAGAAGAAGAAGAAAAACTACTACTACTACTACTACTACTACTACTTCGCAATAATGTTTTCCATGCCCTCGTTGGCCTAAACCCTCAGAAAGCTTACAAACCTGATGGGGTCCCTCCTATTGTTCTCCGAAACTGCGCCTCTGTGCTTGCACCTTGCCTAGTCAAACTCTTTCAACTCTGTCTGTCAACATCTAACTTTCCTTCTTGCTGGAAGTTTGCCTACATTCAGCCTGTTCCTAAAAAGGGCGACCGTTCTAATCCTTCAAACCAACGTCCTATTGCTTTAATTTCCTCCCTATCTATAGTTTTTGAATTTATCCTCAACAGGAAGATTCTTAAACATCTATAACTTCACAGCCTTCTATCTGATCGTCAGTATGGGTTCCGTCAAGGCCGTTCTACTGGTGATCTTCTGGCTTTCCTTACTGAGTCTTGGTCATCCTTTTTAGAGATTTTGGTGAAACTTTTGCTGTCACCTTAGACATATCAAAAACTTTTGATAGAGTCTGGCACAAAGCTTTGATTTCTAAACTACCCTCCTACGGTTTCTATCATTCTCTGTAACTTCACCTCAAATTTCCTTTCTGACCGTTCTATTGCTGGTGTGATAGACGGTCACTATTTTTCTCCTAAATCTATGAACAGTAGTGTTCATCGGGGTTCTGTCCTGTCACCCACTCTCTTCCTATTGTATTCATCAATGATCTTCTAAACCCTACTTCTTGTCCTATCCACTCCTACGCTGCACTTTTCCACGTCTTTTCCTAGACATCCAACCCTTAAGGAAATAAACAGTTCATGCAGGGAAACCACAGAACGCCTGACTTCTGATCTCTCTAAAATTTCTGATTGGGGCAGAGCAAACTTAGCATTGTTCAGTGCCTCAAAAACTCAATTCCTCCGTCTATCAACTCGACACAGCCTTCCAGACAATTATCCTTATTTCTTCAATAACACTCAACTATCTCCTTCTACACTGAACATCCTCGGTCTGTCATTTACATATAATCCAAACTGGAAACTTCACATCTCATTTTTAGCTAAAACAGCTTCTATGAAGTTAGATGTTCTCCGCCAGTTCTTCTCACCCTTCCAGCTGCTAACTGTGTACAGGGGCCTTATCCATCCATGAATGGAGTACGCTTCACATGTCTGGGGGCGTTTCCACTCATACCTCTCTTCTGGACAGAGTGGAATCAAGACCTTTTCGTCTCATCAACTTTTCTCCGCTAACTGACTGTCTTCAGTCTCTTTCTCATCGCCGCAATGTTGCATCTCTTGCTATCTTCTACCGCTATTTTCATGCTAACTGCTCTCCTGATCATGGTAACTGCATGCCTGCCCTCCTCCCGCGGCCTCGCTGCATAAGACTTTCTTCTTTCTCTCACCCTTATTCTGTCCACGTCTTTAATGCAAGAGTTGTTAACCAGTATTGTCAATCATTCATCCCTTTCTCTGGTAAACTCTGGAACTCCCTGCTTACTCTTTTACCTCCATCTTCCTATGACTTGAACTCCTTCAAGAGGGAGGTTTCAAGACACTTATCCTTCAATTTCTGACTACTGCTTTGGACTGTATTCGGGGACCAGCACCTCAGTGGGCCTTTTTTTTTATTGGATTTTTGGTTGGCTTTGGCCGGTGCACCTCCTTCATAAAAAAAAAAAAAACTACAGCAACAGCAATAATAAAAACAGCAACAATAACAATAACAACAACAACAACAACAACAACAACAACAACAACAACAACAACAACAGCGAAAACAACAAACACACAAAACAAAAGGAAGAGTGGTGCAAAGCCAGCCAGCATGTCGCAAAACTCTTTCCATCGCAGCTCGGTATTTAACTCAAGCCGCTGAAAGGGTTTTACCTGTATCCTGTCCCTGACACCTTGGTCATCCAACACGTCATATCCCGCCATAAGACATAAAAAGGCTACATCATGCCACCAATCGTTCGAGTCTTTTCTATAGTGACGTTTAGTGGCTGGCCGGGGAGAAAAAAGGATGTGCTGTAGCTGCAATTCTAGTGATAAAGAGATTTGGTGAGCGTAATTCGGATAAATTTTGTCGGCAACTAGGTTTTAGTTAGCGGGTTGGGTATGGAGGGTTATTTTTGCAGCTTAGCCACCATCTAATTTGCATCCAACTTCTCCTAATATAAGAGTGACACACACACTCTTTTTACTTGGACTTACCTGTGATTGCATATCATCCCCCTGCATTACTGAATCCCGTTTTTGTTGCACTGATTGCCTGTTGTCCGGAGATGGGCGAGACAGCCAGACAGCCAGACAGACAGAATAATACGGCTGCACACCAGGGACGAAGCACACAATATTTTACTATACCTGTTCATGATTTCTTTCCTGGTCATAACTCACAACTCTCAACAATACTACAGCGAGTCTTTCAGTGTCAGCTCACGAAACACACACACACACACACACACACACACACACACACACACACACACACACACACACACACACACACACACACACACGGGATTGGTTACTTGTAATTGCAACTGTGAGCGTCTTGTAGCAACTTGTCTCACAAAATTACAACCCATCGTAAAGTTGATGAGATGCTCTAGCGCTCCGTAAACGTAACATTGACCTGCATTACACTCAAGCGCGCAGAAAGCGTGTGCGGGTGCGTGTATATATATATATATATATATATATATATATATATATATATATATATATATATATATATATATATATATATATATATATATATATATATATTATATATATATATATATATATATATATATATAATATATATATGTATATATATATATATATATATACTATATATATATATATATAATATATATATATATATATATATATATATATATATATAGAGAGAGAGCGAGAGAGAGAGAGGAGAGAGAGAGAGAGAGAGAGAGAGAGAGAGAGAGAGGAGAGAGAGAGAGAGAGAGAGAAGAGAAGAGAGAGAGAGAGAGAGAGAAAAACTGAAGTATTCCATTATGTTAGATGACTGCATTGTGCTACTGAATAATTCCTTTCATATCCCACAAACGCATGACTGCCTGAAGCCTGTCCTTTATATATACAATGTAAACGAAAGCAAGCACTCACTTATTTACAACATTACAGAAGCAAAGAACAATAAATACAAAAATATGCAGCAACGGCTTGCATCGCACACTTCTGCTCAACGAATCATCTGAGGTGAGATGCGGCTGAATTATTTTACCACCACTTACGAGGAATGCCACCTTAGGGGACGAAGTAGTCATCTGTAAGTGGTGATGAAGTGTTATATGATGAGGTGTGTGTGGCCAGTCAGGAGGCAAAGGGTTGATATTCTCCACTCCACTGCCAACGTGAATCACATCGTCTTCCAGATCATTTGTTAAGCATATAAATAAACCTATATAAGATATCTTACTAGTATGCCACTAGAGGTAACCCGCACATGTAGACAAGCAGAGGACACGTTAATGCACTGTTCTGTTTTAAATGATATTTGCTTATTGCGCCAACAGGTATTGTTTCCGCAATTTTTCTTTTGTTTTGAGCCTTGATGGTCCGTCCAGTACTAGTTTGGTGGCGTGGATGATCAGTCCTTGACTGTGGTGGCACAGACGAGATTCTTTCAAATAATGACTTTGCAAATGTTCATGCTGCTGTCAATGATAGGGCTCTTGAGATGCATGTCGATTGCCTGGGCCGATCGGCAAGAGCTTGAAAAATAGTGAGTTTCCGGCAGGACTCAAACTCAGACCACGAAGACTACCACGCCCGGACACTGATCACTGTGCCACCGCTTCCCCATGGCTTTGACACAGGGAATCATTCGCATTAAATGTGTGTCATCTGACCGCCTGTCATGTTTTGTCTGAGTAAGTATGCAAAACGACTTGTTTCACTGCCCACAATTCACACATTATGGGCTCCTTCCCGGCAGCCAAGCGTTTCCTGCCGTGTTAGACACAGGACCTCGCTGGGGGCCAACAGGAATGATTAGGACCTCTACTGAATGTGCTCTCTCACGCGCCTCACCAGACACAGCCTGTTGTGATCACTTCACCAGATGTAGCTATTTGCATTATGTTACGTGTCCTAAGAAAGCTGCGAGGAACCTCACGGAATACCAGGAATGAACGTCGCAAACAGAGGAATAGCATGTGCACGTCCAATATTGCATGTAGTTACTTTATCTAATAAGAATGAATGGAGCAAAAACTTCAAAGAACGAACGCCATGTGCATTTTTTATCTGATACTTACATGTCTCGTTTAGGCGAAATAGATTCTCCTAGGGTCACTTATGATAATTTCTTGGGGTCAGGAGAACAAAGGTTTTTAGAAATGAATCTCAGGGCAGGACGAGAAGGCCCCCACACTCACGGAAATATCTGCTGGTCAACGCTACTTGTTTCCCTTACTAAAGAAAAGTGTAGCCAATGACAAAACAAAATCTTGAGAAAAACTAGCATTGCCTAATTGTTTTAATGAGCAGTATCTTAATTTTTCCCTATGCAATGCTGCCCAAAAAATGTTTCAGTGCATCATTTTTATTCTTCAACTGAACGGAAAATGCCAGTATATTATTAAAGAAACAATGAGCACCACACCATCACTGACAACACGTAATACACATTGATTACATACGGAAAACTGGTTCATTTAAAGTGGCTCTTCTCTCACACCTTTACTTTTTGGGAAATAGAAGTATCAAATCACTTCCAAAACTTAAATTGATTTTAAAACGAGAGCTTTGCTCCGATTCCTTTTTCCTTTTTGGAGGGAGACTGCACATTTTTCTCTATGATTTAAAAAATCTCTAGCAACCCAAAGCTGTAGAGAATAATAAAGAAAAATATTCCCCTGTTGCTTTCTGTCACAAACAACGATTCGATATCTGAATGTATGGAATGTGCATATTCTGGTGGTGTATGTGGAGAGGCAGGGCGGGGCGAGGCATGAGGAAACCTGGTTTGGCGCAAGATATGTAGTACAGAACTACCTGAACACAACAAAGTAGAACACCCTGCAAAGAGGAAGAAGAAGAAGAAGATGAAGACGAAAAAGAAGAAGAAGAAGCCGACGACGAAGACGAAGACGAAGACTAATAATAATAATAATAATAATAATAATAATAATAATAATAATAATAATAATAATAATAATAATAATAATAATAATAATAACAAAAATAATAATAACAATAATAATAAGAAGAGTATTTTTAAAGATTGACTAAATTAAGACATCTTCTTGCACATGACAATACTGTCTGTTCTATGTGCCAAATGAGTTCCTGAAGCTGCCATGTCTACATCCCCATCACCTTTTTTATAATGATGAGGTAAGAATACAGAAGATATTGGAGAGGAGAAAGGCACGGAAGCAGGGCAGCAGGGAGAGGCGCGTGCACACAAGGTAAGGTTATGAGTGGAGTTCACGGACGTTTATTTGTTGCGTGCTTATTACTACCACACCTTTCCAGGGCGTCCCAGGCATCCCGAGAATGGGTGGGTAATAAAGGAACGATGTGATATATTTTCAAGACGAGCTAAGTTTGTTTATATATTTTTAAAAGCTCCACTTAGGTTCTTTCCTTTCACGGCTCCCTCGTGGTATTCAGGGAAGTCTCCGAGTCGCCGCTCCTCTGTGGGTTAATGGTCTGGCTGCTTCCTCCAGGCTCAAGCACAAAAGTTTCGTCCTCTGGTTTGGACGTTACAGATATATGCTAATTTACTTCTCGGGTGCTTCTAAAATGAAAATTTTCCGGCCGACGTAAAAACATTTTCCATCTCTTACGTTAATATTTATCCTTCTCTGATTCCTTCCTCCTATTCTACTTTCATGGTTATATGAAACTAGTCTAAAGCAGAAAACTAACTAGTGTTGCTTTTAAATCTTTGAGCAGAACATTTTATATTTCATGTAATGACTGCGTGCCCCCCACGCAATAAAGAGAAAAATCTGTTGTAATTTTTGTTTCGATAATTTCCTTTCCTGCGATATTACAGCTTTACTTGTTCATGAGAAGGAGGGGAGCAGGTGTCCAGCAGCTGGCAGATTGCTTTCCTCACACTCATTAACCGCGAACGAGTCTGATGACGACGAGTGATAAATTTCTAGAAAAATAGTCAATTACCACGATCATCTCAGCGCTTTTCACGAGGAAATTCATTACAAGTGCTGCGAATTTCAGATCCTCATGTTATTATTTAGGGAGTAAATTAGTGCATCGTTAAAGTACTGAAGGTAAAAAACTAGATCCCCCCTCCCTACCAACCCCCTTCATCCCCACCCCTCCCTCCCTCTCTCTCTCTCTCTCTCTCTCTCTCTCTCTCTCTCTCTCTCTCTCTCTCTCTCTCTCTCTCTCTCTCTCACACACACACACACACACACACACACACTGCAGAGGTTTAGGGCCCTGCACCATACGCACTAACAGCATTGGTGTCCAATAATGGCAGGTGGACAAGATTCACATAGGTCCCTAAGGGAGCACACATGTCCTCATAGTGGGCGGTACAGACACATTATCGTGGAACGTGGACTCTCCTGGTGCCCATAAACTGCCACTTTTCTTATATGGACAAATGGCGTTTCTCTAGGGAACATGGAATCAGACATGTGAGAAAGAAAAATACACACACACACACACACACACACACACACACACACACACACACACACACACACACATACACACACACACACACACACACACACACACACACACACACACACACACACACACAGACGCGCGCGCGCGCGCTTCTGTGTGTGTGTGTGTGTGTGTGTGTGTGTGTGTGTGTGTGTGTGTGTGTGTGAGAGAGAGAGAGAGAGAGAGAGAGAGAGAGAGAGAGAGAGAGAGAGAGAGAGAGAGAGAGAGAGAGAGAGAGAGAGCTGTTAGGCAAACACCGGTACCTCTAGGGCCTCGCGTACCTGTTGTTAGGCAAACACCGGTATCTTGAGGGCCTCGCATGCCTATCTCGCTCCTTCCCCATCGGAATGTATGATTCTTTTACCCTGGTATATTAGGTATATTAGGTCTGCACCAGTCTATCAAAAACTTTACCTTTCTCCGCACTCATAAGTTTGCGGTACCATATGTTACTAGCAGGCTGCACCTCACCGGCTCTCTACGATGTTTCCGAACCAATCACCAACTTTCCCTCATTCCTCTTTTCAGTCTTCTTTTCGGTAGTGACTTTTATTTATTCCGCTTTCTTCTCTATCCCAGTGTGCTTATCATTCTTTGCCGTGGTGAAACGGCTGCCCTACAGGATGATACTTTTGCTTCTCTCAGAACTATTAACATAAATTTCGAGACATAAATACCAGACAGCAGGCGATGATTCAGGTTCCCCAGGCCCTCCCGAGATGAGAGTGCTGAGGCATCTCGTCTCGTGCGCTGCTCTTGAGCCCGGTAAGCTCGTGTCCCATTCTTATTGTTTCTGAGCATCTTAACGACAGGGCCTGAGTGTGATCTCACAAAACTGTGAGCGACACATATCTCACAAACACTGTACACATCTATGGAAGAGAGGATGCCAGAGTACACTCTCCTTAATATATATATATATATATATATATATATATATATATATATATATATATATATATATATATATATATATATATATATATATATATATATATATATATATATATATATATATATATATATATATATATATATATATATATTTGTTTAGTCACTTAGTGGAGTGGCATATGTTTTCTTCTCAGTTTTCCCCTTTAATCCAGGCTCTTCCTGTATCCAAGTGAGACGAAGAGAACCTTCTAAATCATTCCTTCCGTGAGGGACAGGCACACTTTTCAGCTGCCTCCCCATCCCTTACTAGTCCCGACTCATTCCATCCAGCTGCTTTAACACTAAATGAGCTGGACGATGAAGGCACTCAACGCTCCCCTGACGGTTTGGTAACGCCAAAAATAAATAAATAAATAAATTAATTAATTAATTAATTGATTGATTAAAAAAATAATAATAGTAAAAATTTAAGAAGTTCCTTTCCTGGAAAGCATACTTTAGCTGAATAAATAATCCTCCACCTTATCAGTTTTCAAGGAAGTAAGATATATTCAATGATGTGCTAAGGAAGAAACTCTATCCCATAAATCACTTATATTATAAGGAGAAAATGAAGACAGAAAACCATCAGGGCCTCATTTCACGGGCGTACCTGTCTGTCCCGACAGAGAAGGTGAAATATCTTTGCAGTGAGTCATCATAAGAAGATTTCGATGAACGTAAATTACTGATTCATGGGAAAAAAAAAAGTGAAGAAGTGAAAATTCGTTCTTCTTCAAGCAAGGCGGTTACTTACAAACACACCTCAGGAAACTAAACCTTCGTGTCTGCTTCTGTTTGATCCTTTCCTTTCCTTCCCTTCCCTTTATCTAAACCCCTCTGCCCCCTGCCCCTGAGCCAACCACTCCCTTTATGTGTGCACAGTCGGAAAGGAAAACAAAGTGAATATTTACCAAAGTGTCCTTTTAACGAGGGTCGTGTTTGCGAGGGTCGTCCTACGTTAAGAATTGATGGGCAGAGGCCGAGGGGGTAAGAGACGCCGCTGAGGTCCGGCAGCGACCAGGTAAAGTATTCATTTTTGCCGTCTCATCTAGGATTTTTCTGTGTGTGTGTGTGTGTGTGTGTGTGTGTGTGTGTGTGTGTGTGTGTGTAGTACCACACGCCCTTCTGACTTCACTAAAGTATCACGACTATTTACAGTGGTCTGAAAATCACAGCTAACCCAACTGTCCACTACAACTCAACATAAAACACGTATTACGAACTACAAGAACTTTCGAACATACTGACCTTTAAGAGAAAAGAAAGTGATCGATTACCTAACTAAGCCTATCAGTTAATGTCCAAACCAAGTCAGGGATCGCGACGTATTTGGTCACTATCGGCAAATATACAAGCAACGATACTAACATTTCTTAAATTCTTCAATCTAATAATATGTCGCAACAATATTGACAAAATTCACGATTCCTTGATGACCTATAATCATAGATGACAGTAGGTTTAATGTTATCTTTGTCTCAAACATGCATTAGATGTCTGGTCAGCAAGATCACTAAAAAGACAAACAACAAACTATTATTTATTGGTATTTTATACGAAAACTAAGAATTACAGTGTTCCTTGAACATGAATTGTATCTTGTATCTCTGGGGAAGGCAGCGACACATGATGAAGGAGGCACAACACAGGGAGAAATACATGAGGACGCTGGGCTCCAACACAAGATTTATGTAGCTGATCAATATTTTACTTCATTCAACACAGAGAGAAAAAAAAAAAAAAAATGGAGGGTTAAAACATAATCGTAAAATTAGTGTGGCCAACAGTGGGTCCATCACTCAACCCACAGAACTGACAAATGATAACCGGCGGCAGAGTTCCAGTAATCAAGTACGTCACAGTCATGTTGTCAGCCGAACTAAAAATACAGTTTGCATTGTTCGGTCATACACGACAAGTATTCAGAGATCATAACATTAAGAGTAATTCTTATATTAACCTCTAAATTAACAGAATTATATACAGAATGATACATAAATCCGAGAAGAGACGAGGAATGTTTTCTGATAAATTTATCAATCTACTTGTTTGTTTGTATGCCTACATTAATAAATACTTAGTTATGTTCAATTAAATTACATTAATCACATGTTAAAGGTAAGGATTTAGATGGCTTCCCAAATTCTTGGAAGAAGATACCTAAGTGATATCATGAATACGCCCGATACCTGAAGAGTGAGGCGCGTTGGGAGGGAAAAAAATGGTGCCACCGGTGTCCCTGCCAGCTGATATTTAGAATATCTTGACCAAGATAGCTCAGCAAACTCTTTATATATATATATATATATATATATATATATATATATATATATATATATATATATATATATATATATATATATATATATATATATATATATATAAAGTAAAACAGGTTCCGAGTTATATATGAGGTAAGCAGGGATACACCAGACTTCCCTTTTCATTTATTACAACGTTTCACCTTCACACAAGGCATCATCAGGCTACAAAAATTGTACTTATTCTTATCAATTATTTTTAGGCTGATGATGCCTTGTGTGAAGGTGAAACGCTGCAATAAATGAAGAAGGAAGTCTGGTGCATCCCTGCTTACCTCACACACACACACACACACACACACACACACACACACACACACACACACACATATATATATATATAGAGAGAGAGAGAGAGAGAGAGAGAGAGAGAGAGAGAGAGACAGAGAGAGAGAGAGAGAGAGAGAGAGAGAGAGAGAGAGAGAGGAGAGAGAGAGAGAGAGAGAGAGAGAGAGAGAGAGAGAGAGAGAGAGAGAGAGAGAGAGAGAGAACACTACAAATGTTAAGGCAGTTAATGTGCGCAGATTGAAGAGTCAAGAAGCAGGATACTTCGGTGTTTAGACAAAATGTTCTTTGTGGATCTTGAGTGAGTTTTCAGTGGCGGCGGGCAGCACGAGGGCTGGTAACTGCACCAAGCTGAATAAACAAGGATAGTAAAAGTTTGTGGGATTTGACTTGGTGCGGGTTACACTCAGAAACGGGGCAAGGTAACGCAAACACCTCAGATGCAGAGGCTGGGTAAGGCAAACACCATTGATAAATAATGCTCGGCTACGCAGCCTGCTTCTGGAAGGGAGAAGAGGGGAGAAGAATGCCTTGACAGTGAAGAGAAAATAAACATATTTGGAAAGAAAGAAAGATCGTTCATGGAATTCAGCTTTTGCAAAGGCCACACTCTTTTACCTTCATTCCTTACGTATAGAATGTCATGCCAGTTCATCCCTTCATGACTGAATGTTTCTTACTGTTGTTTGAATTTTTGATGAAATCGTATCCTCAAAAACATGATCTACTTACTTAACTTTTTGTTCGCTCCGCAGGTTTTCCATCAGCAAGACACTCAGCTGTACAGACTCGGGAGGATGTGCGAATATGTACAGCCATTTCATACCCAATTATGATTCTTCCTCCTCGCCCGCCGCAACTCTTCCTCCTTTTCTTCTCCCTTCTCTTCTTCCTGGTCCTCTTACTCAACCTCAGTTCCTCTTAATACTGAAACTCCATCTACTTGATTCATTTTTTTCAATAAACTAATGGAGAACGTCGTCTCCTTTGTGTGTCTGTGCGTGTGTGTGTGTGTGTGTGTGTGTGTGTGTGTGTGTGTGTGTGTGTGTGTGTGTGTGTGTGTGTGTGTGTGTGTGTGTGTGTGTGTGTGTGTGTGTGTGTGTGTGTGTGTGTGTGTGTGTGTGTGTGTGTGTGTGTGTTCAGGATCTTCTTTCGGTAAATGAGGAAAATATAAAATTAAACTGTAGCAGAAATCGAAATAAAAAACTGCATCTTCTTTTTTTTTAACATTAAAACATTTGTTATGGTGAATTTGAGGCCACTAGTACCTTGAGAGGATAAAAACAACCACACGAGCAGGAATGTCATATGATGATGAGTTTACCAAAGTAGAAGTCCAAAATCACCGAAAAATTTCTTAATTACTTTGTATATGAGGGTGATGATATTGGAAACACTGTCCTTTCATCCCATACTGATCGTTTTATCTCAACACTACCACCAGTACCACCACGAAGGAAGTTATTGTCTGTCTTATTTTAACATCATTTATCACATCCTCAGCTTTGTCATCTGATTCTCCGTCAATATGAAATCGAAATATATTTTCCTACAACATTAAAATCATTCACATATATCAAGCAACAGAATAGGACCATTTCAGTCACACACACACACACACACACACACACACCTGTCCCACATCACTCTAATCACTCTTACAAACGCAAGCACCACGCTCATCACAAGCATTTCTTTCTCCAGTCTCAGGTAAAACAGCACCAGCACCATTCTGGCCCCTCACTACCAACGCACTACTCAGAACGCTGCCGACAAGAGGAGTAAAAAATAACACATTCCACAAGGCTCCACACTGCTCTCTGCACCACTCCCCGCTCTCGACATCTCCAGAACACTCGTCCCCACCGCTGCCTTCCTATTTTTTTTTTTTTTTTTTTGTTACGCCTCTCCTCTTTCATCTTGGTAACTGTATACTTCTCGTTTCCTACTTTTTTTTTCTTTATACGTGTTCTTCTAATAACTCACAATTTCGCTGTTGCGTTATATTTCTGCGGACAAATATTGTGTAGGTTATCTCTTTCCTTATGGCTGGATTGGTGAGGGGAAGAAAACATCCTGCGTTTGGGTATCGTTAGCAAAAATGAATTAGTCTCCACACTCGTACCGCTGCTCCTCCCCCTGCAGTAAATGAGTTCGGGCAATAACTAAGTGAAACGCTCACTCTGCGTAATTACCTCTGTCACTAGTTTCCGGCGCATGACCTCACCATTTTGCCACCGGAATAGTAGGTACAAAGTATGAGTTCGCTTAACACTGAAGACAACTATCACACGATCATTATTTTCAGCTATTTGAGTATAAGCCAAAGTAAACAGTGTGAATGAATAAATGGAGCAAGTGCATTAGCTATCAGGATCAATTAATCTGGGGAAAGAAGTTACAACACAGTCAAGAGAGAGAGAGAGGTGAGCAGTTAAAGTGGAATTTCTCCCGTGGTCCGTTGCGAGGATCATCTTTAAAGTGGTGAATTTTGTACACCTTCCACCACTGAAACATCCCAGGCCCGCCGTACACCTCCGCGGCGCTGCTTCCGTACCTTACCACACCTGCCTTACTCACCGCCACTATCCAAAAAACAGCCTCACTTTGCCTTCTAATTGCTCCACCTTAAAACGCATATCGGCTTAGTCATCGAAGGGCGGCGTCCCCATGACGGAAAAGAAAACAAAAAAAAAAAAGATTATATACATACAAATACGACATTACACACTAAAGAAGATTTGACGTAATAATAATCTAAGATAATCTCATAATCTCCCTTCCCCTGCTCGTTTCATCTCTCTCTCTCTCTCTCTCTCTCTCTCTCTCTCTCTCTCTCTCTCTCTCTCTCTCTCTCTCTCTCTCTCTCCTTAATTAATGGCTGGCTTAGCAGTCTTTCTGTGCTCGCAGGTCTTTATTTATCTTTTTTTATGTCAGCCTTTATGTGTTTCTTTATTTATTTATCTATCTATTTACCTTTTTTATTTAGCTATGTAGCTTTTTATTTATGTATCTATTTATCTTTTTTATTTAGCTATGTATTTTTGTTATTTATTTATCTATCTATTTATCTTTTTTTTTATTAAGCTATGTATCTTTTTATTTATTTATCTATCTATCTATCTATCCACGTACCTATCTATCTATCTATTTTCTGTCTGTCTGTCTGTCTGTCTGTCTGTCTAGCTGTCTATCTATTTATCTATCCATCTATTGACTAGACAAAATTATTTATTGCATTTAATTCTTTCCACGTTACCAGAACACTCTTAGATATGCACAGTGAAAGGACATGAAGGTCATAACCTCATCCCGCCCATAGCAGTACAAATAAACGTTGTTTGCAGCAACTTATGGACGAGAACTCAAGCCTATCTTAGCAATAAACTGAGCTTTAATGAACTTTCTAAGTTTAATTGAAATCTGGATTACCTAATGAACGGAGGGAACAGAGCGTCGCGGCGCCGTTGTTCTACCACACCAAGCATGGATTGCTAAAAGCAGGCTTTACCACAATTCTAAATAAAAAGCGTGTAATTAGTCCATCCTCAATAAATAATTTGCGAGCAAATATATTTACGTACACAATAAATTTCTTGTAATTATATAGGATTAATCTTTCGTATAATTAGAAGTAATTTAGTGGTTAAGTCTGAAAGTGGTTTATTATTCGATAATTTAGGGTGCATATATATCTGAGCATCCCCTAGCTAATAACTTTCACAGGTAATTGAAACTCCTCAGGGCTGATGACCCATTGGCCATTAAAGCGATTAACTGGTTACTTTCCTTGTGACAACTGGCCAACCAACTTTCCCGACAGGACTTCTGCATGGAAAGACACTTAACACCGTCAGCTGCAAGTTAGTCTCGACTCCCAAGGGAATAAGCTGCTTAGCAAAGAAATACACGGGAGGTCTCGGAGATTAACAACTTCGTTCTCTTCATAAAATATTTCACTATTCATTTACATCCTATTAACCGATGTCGCTCTTAGGAGCTCGCGATTCAAAATCAAGGAAAACACTAAAATGATAATATAAGTATACGTACGATTAACTTAAGAGTATGTACAAAAAATACTACACTATTGGTACTATAATGCAACATGAAGGGAATTTCAGGAGCAGAAGGCGGCGAACAATACTGTCCCTGCCGCTGATGCTTAAGAAAAAGAAAGTCATTTAACCGTAATACAGTAAACTTGTTTTTCTCCAAGTTAGGGAGAAGAAACCTGCCTTATCTCGGACAACGACCACGACGACCCCTGCTGTTTGTCGTTTGCTTATCCTCTTCCCTGTATACGCAGCGACATCCGCGGCTTAGGTGATAAACTATAAATTTTGCTTCCCTCAGACATGAAAAGAAACCAACCAGCGATATTTTTTTTTTCCTTTCGCGTTAGAGCAATACTTGCCAGACACGGGCGGAAAGAACAAGCCCTCAAGGCGGCAGCCTCAGCCAATAAACTACATCGGTTACGTAAAACATAACTTAAGCCAGTGCTGGAGGTGTTTATACACGATATTTTCAACTTATACGTCTGCGTAGGTTTAGTGCAGAAAATAATTAATGTATAATCCTTCGGCCTTACTGATGATGTTATCTAGCAGACTCACACGACATGAGCAACAGAAAAACTGAACGGAAAAAAAAACAGAAGGGAGAGTGTAATTTCCTCTATGAGTGAGTGGAGATAATTTAAGATATTTAAGTGAAATGAAGAGCTGACCCAAAGATAAGCGTGCTAGAAGAGGTTAATGTGAGTGAAGGGCGCGTTCACCAGACCACATAAAGGGATCCTTTGCTGATATTCCAGTTCCCTCGGCAGACTTTATAAATGGAGAGAGAGAGAGAGAGAGAGAGAGAGAGAGAGAGAGAGAGAGAGAGAGAGAGAGAGAGAGAGAGAGAGAGAGAGAGAGAGAGAGAGAAAATGTAGTTTGTCAGGCCAAGTGGCAGTCGTAGCCCTGCCCATCTGAAGCCACATGTGACATTAAGCTCTACAAGACAATATACTCGTACGTAGACAAAACTGTGCCATGCAAGTGTGTACATCTTCTTATCCATTCAGTTCCTGGCAAGAAATCTTTACCTCAGTAGAACGGAATGACTATATTTACGCTTCCTGAGGTGCCGCCTCTTCTACGATCTCACAAACGTATTGATTTAATGATCAGTCTCATAATAGGGTTGACAAATTGCAAAGAAGAACGCAAAACTCTGCAGTAAGAATAGGTACTCAGGTGAAATAGTACCACAAGCGCAGTATGCACTCCAATGCGTGACAGTAGTGGCATGTTAACAGACAGGCAGACAGATGGACAAAACCAGCATATCGTGGAAATCAGAACAAGAGCCGACCTTCACGACGGAGGACAGAGCAGGGACAGTGTGACTCCTCCAAGGAATACAACGCCCTAAGTGATATTGATGTTCTTGTTAGTGCGTGTGTGTGTGTGTGTGTGTGTGTGTGTGTGTGTGTGTGTGTGTGTGTGTGTGTGTGTGTGTGTGTGTGTGTGTGTGTGTGTGTGTGTGTGTGTGTGTGTGTGTGTGTGTGTGTGTGTGTGTGTGTGTGTGTGTGTAATAAAAGGAATAATATGACCTCATTCTTATTAAAGCATACAATTTTGAGAGCAGGTAGAATCACACGAGAGCTCACCCTTTCTGTATCAAAGTGTACATATATCTCTCCCAAACATGGAGGTGTCGTACCGTGACAGGGACGCAACACCCAAGTAAGGGTAACAGTCGTCGGTTTTGTTTGTTACTCGAACATTCGCATGAACAAAGTGGACGGTAAACGTAAAATGGAACGTGTTAAAGAACATAACCAACATAACAAACAAAAACGCTTAATTTCTTTGTCCTCTAGCCCTCCAAAATATATCTGCTTTGAGCTCCGAGCTGTGTGTTGGGGCGGGGAGGGGGGTAAATGAAATATGCATTTATACCGTTCAAATGTTTACGTTAAAATTTAATTAGATAACATCAGGAAGGTTACCGAGAATTTCGTTTGATGACTGGGATCGTTAAGAAAATCTAGCGAGCACCAAAGGTTTAACCTCCGCCTGAAAGTGTGCGCCGACCCCGCATGCCGGGAAGAGCGAGGGAAACAACACTCCAGCACACTAACTGCAAAATGTGGAGTTTGCTCCAAGATTCAATAAGACTTTAGAAAAATAATAATGGTCTCAAAGTTTGGCTGGGAATCATTGTGTAACAAAAGACTGTCAGGAAAGTCTTCGTCAATCTCAGGCCCTGGAACATCAGCTGCTTTTTCTTTTATCCACTTGGAAAAAAGTATAAAGAGTTAGTATCATTTTACGAGCGAGAAGGAGAGTTCTTTTTCTTTTCCTTTTGCCAGCGTCAGTTTTAGTCTCTACACGTTACTGGGACTGTCCTTGCCATCACGACATAGAGGAGACACGCAACGACTATCATAACATTCCAGTGTAACTGGACAGCGTCCTTCCTGCGCGACTCAAGACATCAGCCTTGCTAGGGGTCACTATAACTGGCGGACCTCCTCAATACTTGATCAAGCTGGGCACAGCCAATTCAGCCTCTTGACAATAAGCGACTCATGGATCGCAAGGGAATCTAGATTATTGCTATTTCAACAATACATTATACGTATATGTATGTTCGTATGTATGTATAGTGTATGTATGTATGTATGTGTGTATGTATGTGAAGAGAGAGAGAGAGAGAGAGAGAGAGAGAGAGAGAGAGAGAGAGAGAGAGAGAGAGAGAGAGAGAGAGAGAGAGAGAGAGAGAGAGCCTCTTCTTGTCTGTGATTTTAGGAAGTGACTCAAGCTCCTCGTGTCTCAGGATGTGAAGTACGCCACCGCCACATTCTCTGTGCACTAAAGAAAAAGGGGAACGTTTTTTTATTCTTGTCTCCTTGACGTCCTGTCACTGCATTGCTGGATTGGGATGCGTGGTGTTGCGATGCTGTGATGGTCATGGCTCATGATATGTCTTATCACTAGATAAGACATATCACTAGAAACTCACTAGAAAATTCATTCTAAGTATTTGACTTGCAAGTTGAACAATTAATAATTGTCTGGAAAAATCAAATGTAGTTGGTCACATTTAATGCCATGATAAATCAATCGTGACCAACTGAATAAGTAAAAAGAAAGTTTCAAAATTTGCTTAAAAAATAAACCACCATTTTCTAATTAGCCACGGATAGAAAATGTTATCAACACGAGGTGGAGGTAATGAGAACAGAAAACACCACACAATGAACTGTTATACAATGACAAGCAAACGTTTTCTGGCGCTGCTAACAAAGAGAGATGTTTACCCGCCCTTGGGATATGTAGGTAATACCAAGCCTACAGACCGCTTGCTACCTTCAACACTGCAGCCTCCTACTCGACACTCCAGTCCACATACATTATTAGCCTACCCACTAGATATCTGTATTAAAAAGAAAAAGCTCACCGCGCAAGTGCCTAACATCACAAGACGCTATAATAGTCACGGCACATAAATTCAATTACGGTAAACAGTATTTTCTCATTCAGCACTAGCACAAATAATTCAGCGTAACACATGAGAGAGAGAGAGAGAGAGAGAGAGAGAGAGAGAGAGAGAGAGAGAGAGAATTATGTATTTTTCCCCTTTCACTGAACGTCGTTAACACTCATTATCTTCTCAATTAATTAACTAGCTTTTCATTACTGTGATAATAACAACTTTCACCAACAGTCACATCCCTACTCGTGCCAAGCTCCACGACTCCCTGACAAGGACCATCCAACCTGTCACGGCCTTCAACACGACACGGACCCCCAGTAGTTCTCAGGTTTGACCTATCGATAGTTTTCCTCCAGTTAGAGAGTCAACCGTAAATACGTTTATTTTCCAACGTGTTTTTCATGAGATGAATAGGATTATAGGAGAACGAAATATGTACATTGAGAACTGTTACGTCAAACGGAAGCCTTCAGAGCATGCCTAATCTCTATGAGAGAGAGAAAAAAAAGCTAGTCGTTTACGAACACCAAGATGCAAGAGGTATATCAAATATGTGTTGGCTGAGAAGATTTATGGATGGTTATTAAAATGGATATTTATTAAATGCGTCAAAGTCACGGAAGAGGAAACGAAAAAGATGAAATACAATGAAGAGGGGATGTGATGGTTCCATAAGTCGCGGTATACCTGAGCTATGTACACCCTCTGCACCATAACACAGGTCTTGCTCTACAGAACCATGGGCTTGACATGCTCAATAAACTTTCACGGAAAAAAAAAAATTAGCAGCATTTTGCTCCGCGTTCTAACAGGGTCTGTCTGAGATTTAATTGAGGAAGGGGGACGGAGGAAACCCCTCCATATATTTCATCACGTTTTGCTAGTTTGTTCATCAGACTTTTCATGTGTGTGCGTGTGTGTGTGTGTGTGTGTGTGTGTGTTTGTCTGTGTGTGTGTGTGTGTGTGTGTGTGTGTGTGTGTGTGTGTGTGTGTGTGTGTGTGTGTGTGTTTGTCTGTGTGTGTGTGTGTGTGTGTGTGTGTGTGTGTGTGTGTGTGTGTGTGTGTGTAAGAGAATACTTTCATGTAACTCCCCCCCTCCGCCAATTATTGCGGTGTGAACAAATAGTTTCGATTGGCTTCATTTTATTTACTGACGAAATCAATGGACGAATATTTTGTTCAGTCACTGAATCATGCTGTTTACTTAAATGTTTCCTATACCATTGCCTGGTGTATTAGCATATGCATTTTTATTCCATTTGGAAATATTTTTCATTATTATTTACGATTTATTTGTACACCGAGAGCATTTCTGGATATGTCTTACACATCTTACTAAACAGACCTAAGTAATCACCATGGCACAAGTAGATTAATCGACCTTGATTTTCTTGCGACCTAAAACATTATGATCACTTCTTCAAAATCCCACAAACAGTGCACGGCAGAAGGAAGGAGTAAGGCCTACACAGACTGTTTCCTAACAAGTATCTGCCTCCCTTGAATGTTTATCTCCTCGAGTATGAGAGGCATTTCAACGATCCTCCTCTTGGGCCACCGAATCTCCGCACAGAATTCACCCAAGTGCTCGTGAAGAGTCAACCTTTTCCTTGTGTTAAAGCAAGATAGTTCTGTATACACTTCTGTGATTCCTGGCGTATCATATTCGCTCTCTTATAACGTATTCTCTAATTCCCTCAAACGTGCAAAAATAATTAAAATTTTCCTTTAAAACTCTAATCGCTGTCGGTTTTACACTTTCCGCCAGTTATCATTTTAGTTTTGTAGCGCCGCGTTAACAAGGGAGGATGAGAGAGACAGCTGGTGACGAGGGTTGGACCCCAGCCCTAATCCTCCAACTAACAAGAGATTACCTCCATGGGTCGTGGTGGCGAGAGAGAGAAAAGGAAGAAGAGAAGTGGGAGTGGTCTAAATTTAGGGATAAGTAAAAGACAAGGTGAAGTGAAAGGAAGACAAGGCTCGAGAAGTGGAAGCGGAGGAGAAAGAGTTTGAAGGAGTTGTAAGGGCTGACGAAGCTACTGAAATGAAATTGTGGTGAGTGAGTGGATCACAACAAAACTTAAGGAGGAGCTGGAAGGAGGAGGAGCTGGGAGGAGGAGGAAGAGGAGGAGGAGGAGGAGGAGGAGGAGGAGGAGGAGGAGGAGGGTGAGGAGGAGGAGGAGGAGGAGGAGGAGGAGGAACAAGAATAGAAGCAGGAACCAGTAGGACAAACAGGAGAAGGTAATCTGAAAGTTCGAAATGGAGGAAAAACGAGAAAATGCATAGGTTAAATACAGAGAAAGGGCGACACTGATAGATGTCGTTCTCTCTCTTTGTGTGTGCGTGTTTGTGTGTGTCAAGTAAGCTGGAAGGCAGAAAGAAAAACAGAAAGGCATAAAATTGACAAACAGATGCATGGAAAGATGAATAGGCATGCAGACAAATTTGAGAGAGAGAGAGAGAGAGAGAGAGAGAGAGAGAGAGAGAGAGAGAGAGAGAGAGAGAGAGAGAGAGAGAGAGAGAGAGAGAATTTTCCTACAAGTTTTCGTCAATTTTCTCTATATCCTTTATGTAACTGGATGCATTTTGACTTCCTCCTGGCAAAGACTCTTGTGTTACGACGCTGGAAAGATATTAAATAAAACGCACACTAAGCACTAAGCATTTCAGTTACCTTGCTTTACAGAAGAGAGAAAAAATCACTTATACATTATCCGCTGACGGGAACAGTAATGGCTATTGGCTGTTTTAAGGCGTGGCGTGCTGATACCCACCTCCCCGTCACAAAACATGCCGCCGTGAAGTCTACGTGTTCCCAGGTTGCTTGACGCGGGTTTCGTCCCACCGATAGGTTTTAAAATTTTTAGAGGCCTTGAGACTGGCAGGCTAATTTCTGCCAAGCGCCAAGCTTCTCCAAAGTTTTAACAGCATCAGAAGGTAGCGACACACACCCCGGGGAACACTCTCAGTTGGAAGATTGTTTTAATTTTAGTAATGATGACGGAAACACTAACGGTAAGATTATAAACTAATAATAATAGTAATAATAATAATAATAATAATAATAATAATAATAATAATAATAATAATAATAATAACAGAAATGGTGACCTATTTCGTTTATAACACAGGCCGTTCACAGTCGAGAAATTATAAAGAAAACTTTTTTCTTCCTCGTGCCGTACTAAATTTTATACAAACAAATGCTGCATCGTATTACTTATCCAGTTCAGGCTACTGCACAATGATGATAATGTTGATGATGATGATGGTAATAACAATAATAATAATAATAATAATAATAATAATAATAATAATAATAATAATAATAATAATAATGATAATAACAACTAATGATACCAATGATTTCAGTATTTTTATTCTTATCACCACCACCATCACCACCACCACCACCACCACCAGCCTCATCCTAATCCTCATCAACCCGCCCCCCGCTAAAGGCACAGTATGCATAAAGTAGGCGTACTGACTGACCACTTTAAAGGAGAGGAGCCACGCAAGCAGGACGATGGTCGCGTTCTCGCCAAGCTGCTCTGAAAACACGGGTCTGCGTTAAAGGCTCTCCAGCATCACAACAGATTACATTTCCCTAGACGGCAAAAACTTGGGCTCCCTGTCATGCACCACCCATTATGGCCATCCCTTGACTATAAATCACCAACTACTAAGGTCTAGCAATTCTCGCTACTTGTACTATAATTTCTTGAGCCCTTTAACTACTGATGATAATACGACACCTGTTTGTTGAGTATTTTATTTGTCAGAAAACGAAATTACGTCACATATTGAACTACTCCGTCTTTCCTTTGGCTGTCAATAGTGTTTCAAAACTATACTCCGGAACTTCAACACAAACTGTTTATTGAGTAACCATATATAATTTTACTGGTCAAAGAGCAAAATTACATGCCGTAAATGATATCAACTATCCCATCATTCCTTTTGCTGTCAGTAGTGTATATCAAAGCTTTAAGCTCCCGTCACAACATTTTATTAAGCCAGAAGAGGAACCACAGGAGCATCAGCATCCCAGCCAAGAATACCTGCCACCAGACGGGGGATGATCTACGTCAGCGGGCACCGTGTCGCTCTACAACTTACTCAGGCATCAGCAACAAAAAGAAGAAAAAAAAGATACTGAAAGACATGTTATTTTAGGTTAGACTAAGTTACCTTCACGTAGATATGGATTAACAATAAGCAAATAAACGAACACAGCCCAAGCCTAGCTAGGGTGACTAACCTGTGTGATGCAAACAACCGCCATCAGTCCATTGGCAACAACATCAAGTGACAACAACAAAAGTAGTGACAGGTTACACATCTGGAATGTGACCAATTACAACCCCGAATATTTACGTAACACGGACGCATCAACCAATAAAAGGATTAATTGGAGCGTGTATTCATATTAAATTTCAGCTGTAAAATACTTTATGTCATAGGACTCCATCCATATAAAATTACCGGAAAGAGGGAATTGGTAATTAAAGGGAGATCTATCATTTATATATTTTCTGATAAAAACCTTGAAGTTTCTTTTGAACCTTTGTACAAGTTACCTTCTTACGATCATTGGAATATTTCACCTATAAAAAACGCGATATTCTTCATTACAAGATTATGATCCTCTGTCTCCATCACAGATCCTTATATAAATCGAGTCAAAATTGCATTCTCATAGCGATGGCTCAATTCTTTAAGCCCCGCCAAAGCGCAGTACTGTCATCGAGGCACTTTCAGTTCAAGGGAATATGTTGTAGTATGTAGTACACGCGTTGCGATTTCGAAGCGATAGCATGTGTATTTTAGTCTATTGCTCTTAAAGGTAAACGTTAAGCGGCGGTTATAGTAACAGAGCGGGACAAAACTGGTGACGTATTCTGGACGGACAAGGTGCGGCCACAATATCCTCGAGCCACTGGAGCCTTGCCGCTAATTGGAGGAATATTACTTAGCTCAGACGAGAGAGGGACAAGAATTCCTTCTGGTTATCAGATTTCCCACTCAGATTAGGGTGGACCCAATCATTCCGCTTCGTTAATTTCGACACTGTTTCAGACACACACACACACACACACACACACACACACACACACACCACAAGAGAGAGAGAGAGAGAGAGAGAGAGAGAGAGAGAGAGAGAGAGAGAGAGAGAGAGACTTGAAACTGAGAGGAATCCCCAAGCAAGGTGGAGGAAGTGGAGTCTGACTGGATAAGACTGATGAGTGAGGGGAGCTTGACTGACTTGAGCGGAGTGCGGACACTTAAGGAAGAAGCAAGGGAGCACATAACGGAGGGGAAGAACAGATGAGTCTGAGAGGCTGGAAACTAGGGCTGCCTCACGAGGGAAGGATCGGCAAATACGTAACTCAGAAATGAAGGTCTTAGAAGGGATGGATGAAATTTTAAGTACGTAACGATTAAAAAAAAAAAAATGGATGCAGAGGAGAAGGAAATGTTACTGGCTTGAGGAGAGGGATCAAAGACCGAAGCAGTGGATCAGAGAGCGTCTTCAAACAGCTGGGCCCACCGCACTGACAATGGCCGCTGGGACCCAGCCGACCTCACGCGGAAAACGAGACGAGGAAAAATGAGAAGGACAAACGACAAAAACGAGTGGAAGAAGATAATGAAGGATGGGTAGGGAAGGAGGGAAGAAAGGAAGGGAAGAAGGAAACATGCAGGCCGGTGAGAGGGACGAGGGGCATTTGGTACCCGTGTGAGTAACAAGAAAGGTTTAGGACAGTAAATCAATGAACTCTTTAGTGAGGAAGAAGGGATGGCTGAGGCAAGGAGGGAAGTGGAGTTAAGAGAAGAATGCGTGTGTGGTGTGTGTGTGTGTGTGTGTGTGTGTGTGTGTGTGTGTGTGTGTGTGTTGTGAAACTAATCTCAAAATAATGATACAACCTAAGACTGTTGGATAATGGTGCATCCGACAAATCACAATGAGGGTGTGACGTGACTTGACGCCCCCGCGGCCCATGTGGCCACGTAGGGCAGCGGTCACACGTCCGCATCGTTCCCCTGGCAGCTCAGCTAAATTTGTACAGCCAGAGTATATAAACAAACTTCCACTAAAACAAGTTACGACCATTAACAGTCATAAAATATATGTGCACACAAACAACAGTGTAAGAAAAGTAATTACATTACGAAAATATTCGATACCAACAACAACAGGGCATCCAGGAGACAAAAGAAAGGCTGCAACTGAGAAATTGGGAGACTGCACGAGAGAGGAACAAAGGGGGAACGAGGGAGGCGGGCCAAGCTCCCGGTGGTTCGGCTTTAAGACTCTCGAAACCACAGGGAAAGTTCGGGCAGACACCCACCACCACGTGATGAGTAGCGGCGTTTGCGTCCAACTATACGACATCCCTCGCTGGCTTGCTCGCCACTCGGCTCACATATGTTACGTATATTTCCCCTCCTACTCCCTTGCAACAGGTCTGGTCTGCATCACGTGTAATCTAGGCCAGGGTGTCACAAAGTTTCCGCTTTTATACTTGGCCAGAGCTTATTTTCATGTGACTGCTCGTGCACGGATCTCAACTGCGCATCCGAACTTGATCATTCTTAAACATTTCTTCATTTTTTTTTTTCCTGAGAGTTGATGGCACTTGATTCCAACATGATACGTAAACAAAAATCAATAAACGTTACTCTGTGCTGGCGTTAACGTTAAGCCTCGTTAGGAAGGATATTAATTGTTGACGAATGACACAGTGAATTAGAGGCCAATTAGCGAAACAGATAGGCCTTTCGCATTATAAATCTGTTATAACTTTATTATTACATGGACAGTCACCTATAGACCTACCGGCTTCTTGCAGATTCCCTTATTTTCTTATGTTGTTATTGTTGACCGATATTTAGAAACTGCATGTTCTCTTCATAACAAAACATTATCTTGGCTTCTCTTTGTCACGTGTACTCACATATTTTAAAAACCGAAAATTATTTGTACGTTTTCAGCATCGCTTTCTGCTTTAACTTAATCCGAAGACACATTTAACGAAGCCAATAAAAGAAAATTTCATTCTACTCTGCAGGAGAGGCGGCTGCGTAGCAATTATCACTAATCCACTCCACCATTCATTGAGTGTTACCATTTCCTAAGAGTCTTGATTCTTTCCTGACCCGCCTCAACTGATCCTCCTCCCTCATCACTTCTCACACGCTACCGTACCTCATTCCTGCTTTACTTATCGTCCTGAACCCTCCTCACCTCTCCCCTACCTGTCCTGCTTTGCAACTTTTATCCAATTTCCTCTTCCTTCCTTCTTTCCTTCTCCTTTGTGATCCCCCGCCACGAGACCATAACACCCAGACACAACACGACGAAGTAATACAAACACAACACAATCCCTTCCTTTCTTCCCTCCATCTCCCAACACGTGATGGAGTTGGAAGTCCTGCTTTTTTCTTTTTTTTTTTTTTTTTCTTTTCGCCCGATCAGTCTGTTAAAGAAAGATGACTGTGACATTATCGTGCGACCAACAAAAGACACGCGGCGAACCACATTCAGGTTAGCTGCGGCAAACCGAGGGAGAGAACCGCTGGCGATAGGTAAATTAATTACTGAGGATGTGTGTGTGTGTGTGTGTGTGTGTGTGTGTGTGTGTGTGTGTGTGTGTGTGTGTGTGTGTGTGTGTGTGTGTGTGTGGTGTGCGCGCGCGCGCGCGCGCTCCTGCGTACATGTTTCCGTTCATGCGTGCGTAGGCGCGCGCGTGCTCGCGTCCATGTAAACTAAACGCGCTTGAATTGGGCTCATTGTATAGTATAACTCAAACTTTATTGCTCTCTCTCTCTCTCTCTCTCTCTCTCTCTCTCTCTCTCTCTCTCTCTCTCTCTCTCTCTCTCTCATGCATTATTTTCATTACGCACAGGGAGCGAATGTTCCATGAACTTTAAAAGTAAAGGAGGATAGTTTGAAACAAATAAAAATAACATCCAATAACCGTAAGAAACAAAACGCTTTCCTAACCTTTCATTTACTCGTATGAATGATGATGACGTAGCCTCGTGACCTTCCATGACGCTTACACTTCCCCAGATTGCTTTCCTGCAATCTCCTCTTTAACCACACATACCTCTCCGCTAGACAATAGACATTCTGTTCGGCGTCTTACTGCCAACGAGAACGAATTTTCCTCTCTAAGCAAAACATAGATTTTAAGAAGTATTTTATGTCCTTATATATATATATATATATATATATATATATATATATATATATATATATATATATATATATATATATATATATATATATATATATATATATATATATATATATATATATATATATATATATATATATATATATATATATATATATATATATATATATATATATATATATATATATATTTTTTTTTTTTTTTTTTTTTTTTTTTTCGTCGCGAAAGGATTACATTACCTATACACAAGAGCATTCTTAACTCTTGCGTCCTGCGTGTGTAGAAGAACTTCCACACATATGATTTTGTGCTGCACCAAATGTTCATTCTATCTATAGCTGTTCTCCCATTGATTCTATACCTGTCTGTTCTTGATCGTACTGACCCTTTTAAGAGGTTATCATTACGACCAGATCTGTTATCACTGTTTTAAGGAATCTCTTTTTCTAAAGTGCATATTTTTACTTAAAAAAAAAAAAAAAAAAAAACTCGATGGCAGGAGCTGTACCACAATATTCGACTTCATAAGAGGAGAGTTTATCAATATCCTAACCTTTTCTTCATGCATTATACGAATATGTCCCAGAACAGTGTCCCTCTGTTCCCTTCTTACTATGACCGAGAACAAAAATCAAAACAAGAGTATCAGGTCACGTCCCAAATAGATTTTGCGTGTGTGGATTTTTCTTTCATTGAGCCTTTTGTGGAGCGGGAACACAAGGCTATTCTTTGTTGCTTTTCATTTCTATTGGCTCTGCCCCCATTACACTGAATATATATATATATATACATATATATATATATATATATATATATATATATATATATATATATATATATATATATATATATATATATATATATATATATATATATATATATATATATATATATATATATATATATATATATATATGTGTGTGTGTGTGTGTGTGTGTGTGTGTGTGTGTGTGTGTGTGTGTGTGTGTGTGTGTGTGTGTGTGTGTGTGGATAGACAAATAGGTAGATTGATATATAAAGTCACAAAGGAAAAAAAAAAAAAAAAAAAAAAGGAAAAAAAAAAAGATCATACGCCCCATCGGAGCTATTATGATAACGTAAGTAATGTAAATGTCATCACTTCACGCACAAAACGCTCTATGACTGGCCCTCTGATTTGCCCACAAAATATTTTGGTGAAAAATTACAAATCTGGCAATAATTATCAATAATATACACACAGAGAGGAGTCACCAGAGGATTATCCTTTAATTACAAATTAATATTTCAATTGAGTAATTCTCTGATTTGTTTTGAAGAATGAATAAAATACCAGAGAGCGGTAACTTGCGTAAGGCCTTTACTCTGTGTGATGGCCTATAGCCTTAACCATTCAATGTGCGGTAGCGATTTCACATTTGTGTTTATTATTCTCTCTCTCTCTCTCTCTCTCTCTCTCTCTCTCTCTCTCTCTCTCTCTCTCTCTCTCTCTCTCTCTCTCTCGGCAGAAGCAGAAGGGCGAGAACTGACTTACTCCAGGATTCACTCTGTGTCGTCCTCAATTATGTGCCAATTTTGCGTATGTATAAAATCTCTCACTGTGGACGACAATTCAGATAGGCATTTAAGCGCTTCTGATGGAATTGAAACGTTGCTGAAAAAGAGAGAGACTGTAAGGAACTCAGAAACTTTATTGATAAACTGGTGAAGTGGTGTCAGGGATGGAGGATGAAATTCACTACTGTAGTAAAAATATCAAAATAACAGTGTCGTACAAACAGTTATCCATTCTAAGGAAACTGTACAAGGAAGAAATACGTGTACGTAAATTGAAAGAAGAACGTGATGAAATTTCGTGGCGGGCAACATTTGCTTGACTCATTACTAAAAAGAATAAGAAAAGTTACTGAGAAAGAGCACACACACACACAACACACACACACACACACACACACACACACACACACACACACACACACACACACACAAACACACACACAAATTCGTAAACTAAATAACATTTTTTAAGTATAACTGTGCATTGACGTACATGCTTCAAGATGAAAACACTAACCCGAACTATATTGACAAAGGAAAATAATAGATATTTCAGAAATAACGTTTGGGGGCAACTTGTGAGAACAACAAGGGCGAGGCTGGAACAATACCAACAGAGCTTTTCCGTGCCTCACCTTTCAACGTCATAATTTTTCTCCGATTCCAGAGCTGGATCCTCACTTTGCCTGTTAACTGATTATTCATGATATCAACAGTCTTGAAAATCACTTCATCATTTTAAGGGAAAGATCTTTTAAAACTATAAGTCTTCATTTCCTTACTCAGAATTATGTTCCTTTGAGGATGCAGCATCAAGCCAATTGCTGTTGAGTGTTAGAGGGAGACGTGCCGCGGGGATTGTTTTAGGTGAGGTTTTTGAGTGAGTAAACGGGTGTACAGGATACCAGTATATCGTATCTTGTTTTTCAGACATGCAGGTGGAGCTTTCCCATCCCCGCCCTACATGTAAGGCTTGTGCTCCAATTTGCCTCCGATGGCAGGCTTCCAATAGCTTGTTTCGTGAACATTTCTCCTTTCGAATACTTCCTTTTGATGAATATTCTGTGTACGGTACAGAGTTTTCCTGTGAAAACCAAAAAAATTTACCAAAATAAAGGCAAAGAGCGGAGTGTTATTTCAAAGTCTTGTTGAAAGTGATTTTAAAAACTTCACAACTACGTACAACTACTAGTATGTGCCCACAGCAGTGATCCCGAGGCAGCTGTGCAAACCAATTAAGGAAACGCTGAATGGGATGCATCATTAGATTACATACCAAAAAATCAATGAACACCACCATTCTGCTATATACTTGTACTATTGTCAACCATCTGTACACACACACACACACACACACACACACACACACACACACACACACACACACACACACACACACACACACACACACACACACACACACACACACACACACACTAAAGTTGCTAATTTTATAATATATAATAAAAACACCACGTGAAACATTACTGCTTACTTTCCTGTAACACTTGTGACACTAGGGTTGACTTTATTTTGATTAATTTATTATCCCTCCGCTCAATCTAATTATTTAACTGGACTGACAAAATTAGAGCAACATTATTTCATACGTGATATAATTTTTATATTACGCAATTAGCAATACACACACACACACACACACACGCTCACACAGAATATATGTGTATATATATATATATATATATATATATATATATATATATATATATATATATATATATATATATATATATATATATATATATATATATATATATATATATATATATATATATATATATATATATATATATATATATATATATATATATATATATATATATATAAGGAATCTAAAAAGTCCACTAAGAGACTTGGTGGGAGGCTAGAAGGTTCCACTGGGCCGTGGTGACCACAAAGTTGTGAGGCAGAGAGGAGGCGTGATGGGTTAAGTTGTGGTGGCCGCAGTGACGCAGAGCCAGACGAACAGCCAACGAATGCCACTTACGAGGCCCTCCTGAGTATTTACGACATTTGCGTGCGAGTGTTGCTTTTAGTGTTTGTCTTTATCAAACGTAGGAAACACAGTCACTTCCAACACAGTATAAGGTGACAGAAAATTAAATTCTACATAGAAAAATTAAGGCTATAACAGAATTAGGATCAATGCAAAATGCTGTCTGAATTTTCCCAATAAACTGTGGGATTATGGTTACCTATGAAATATTCACAACGAAATGCATTAAATAGCAAGCTAATAGTAAAGGCGATGAAAGCAACTTCTTGACACAGAGCGAACTAAGGTAGCGTTTTTTTTTTTTTTTTATGTAGGAGGGACACCGGCCAAAGGCAACAAAAATCTCCTCCCCCCCAAAAAAAAAAAATGGCCCACTGAGATGCCGGTCTCCAAATAGGGCTCAAGGCGGTAGTAAAAAATTGAAGGATAAGTGTCTTGAAACCTCCCTCTTGATGGAATTTAAGTCATAGGAAGGTGAAAATGCAAAAACAGGCAGGGAGTTCCAGAGTTTACTAGAGAAAGGGACGAATGATCGAGAATACTGGTTAACTGTTGCATTAGAGAGGTGAAAAGAATAGGGGTGAGAGAAAGAAGAAAGTCTTGTGTAGCAAGGCCTCGAGAGGAGAGGAAGCATGCAGTTAGCAAGATCAGAAGTGCCGTTAGCATGAAAATAGCGGTAGAAAATAGCAAGAGATACAACATTGCGGCGATGAGAAAGAGGCTGAAGACCGTCAGTTAGAGGAGAGGAGTTGATGAGACGAAAAGCTTTTGATTCCACCCTGTCTAGAAGAGCGGTATGAGTGGAACACCCCAGACATGTAAAGCATACTACATACATGGACGGATAAGGCCCCTGCACATAGTTAGCAGCTGGAAGGGTGAGAAAAACTGTTGGAGACGTCTCAGAACACTTATCTTCATAGAAGCTGTTTTTGCTAGAGATGAGATGTGAAGTTTCCAGTTTAGATTATAAGTAAAGGACAGACCGAGGATGTTCAGTGTAGAAGAGGGGGATAGTTGAGTGTCATTGAAGAAGAGGGATAGTTGTCTGGAAGGTTGTGTCGAGTTGATAGACGGAAGAATTGAGTTTTTGAGGCAATGAACAATACTACGTTTGCTCTACCCTAATCAGAAATTTTAGAGAGATCATAAGTCAGGCGTTCTTTGGTTTCCCTGTGTGAACTACTTACTTCCTGAAGGGTTGGACGTCTAGGAAAACACGTGGAAAAGTGCAAAGTGGTATCATCAACGTAGGAGTGGATAGGACAAGAAGTTTGGTTTAGAAGATCATTGATGAATACATAATAGGAAGAGAGTGGGTGACAGAACAGAACCCTGAGGAACACCAATGTTAATAGATTTTAGGAGAAGAACAGTTACCGTCTACCACACAAGCAATAGAACTGTCAGAAAGGAAACCTGAGATGAAGTTACAGAGAAAAGGATAAAAGCCGTAGGAGGGTAGTTTGGAAATCAAAGCTTTGTGCCAGACTTTATCAAAAGCGTTTGATATGTCTGGGGCAACAGCAAAAGTTCTACCAAAATCTCTGAAATAGCATAATCAAGACTCAGTAAGGAAAACCAAAAGAGAGGGTAACAGCATAGGCAGGATTAGGGATTAGGAAAAGGTCAAGAATATTTGGCGTATCTCGCCAAAAGACGGTCAGGAATACGACTAGGGTGTTGCACCAATTACTCTTGGTCGTGGTAGATAGCAACGTTAAAGACTAGTTCACCAGTATGGTCTGTGAAGGGAAAGGAAAGGCAAAGCTGGTGGTGAACATTGAAGTCTCCAAGAATGGAGATCTCCGCAAAAGGGAAGAGAGTGAGAATGTGCTCCACTTTGGAAGTTAAGTAGCTGTGGGAAGGCGAGAATCATGGAGACAGGGAAGGGAGAGAGGTCAGGTCGAGGAAGTTAGGGAAGGAAGAACTTGTATGCTGAGGATTACAATCATGGAAGAAGGAGGAGGAGGAGGAGGAGGAGGAGGAGGAGGAGGAGGAGGAGGAGGAGGAGGAGGAAGAGGAGGAGGAGGAGGAGGAAGAGAAGGAGGAGGAGGAGGAGGAGGAGGAGGAGGAGGAGGAGGAGGAGAAGGAGAATGAGGAGGAGGAGGAGAAGGAGAATGAGGAGAAGAAAAAGAAAAAGAAGACGAAGACGAAAACGAAAAACAACAACAACAACAACAACAACAACAACAACAACAACAACAACAACAACAACAACAACAACAACAGCAACAACAAATACTAGAACTACAACCGCTAATACTACTACAACGGCAACGACACACAAAACAGCAGCACGAACAAAAAGGAAAGTTAAACCAAGTAAAAATAACATGAAATAAGAGAAGTCAGAGGAGGAGGAGGAGCAGGGAACAGGAGGTAAGGAGGACAAACAACATCAACTAAAACCCTGCTAAGCCTCGGCGGGACAGCACTCCAAAAATACGGCTACATAACGAGACTTTGAGGGCAACTTGGAGCAAATGGCGAAGTGAAACTGGCGGGGGAACGAGGTACTTGGTAGAGTGTCAGCCAAGTGGGGGACAGAGGAAAAGGAAGAGAAAAACAGATTCTTTCTTTTCTTTTAATGAATATACGAGAGATGGAAGGGTATTTTTACTTACTTTCCTTGAGGGTCTGAGGATACCGACCCGTGAATAACGAGATGGGGGAAAGTAGACCACCACTACGACTACCTCTCAACGCTTACTTATTCACTTTCTTACTTACGTACTTAAAGGACGACAGGAGAACCGAGAAGAAAGGTGGGAAGGAGGAGAGGGAGTACTGAAGGGGATGAAATAAAGAAAGATTGAGAAGAGAAAGAAATAGCAGTAGAGGGGAAATAATAAAAAAAAAACTAGAATACGGCAAAAAAAAAAAAAAAAAAGAGAGGGAACAAAACCGGTAAGAGGGGAAGGAAAAGAAAAAAATAGAATTGTGAGTGGAGAGGGGAACTAAGAGGTAGATGCTCTGAATGGTGAGCGGAGTGAAAGAAGAATGAGAAAAACACCGAGAAGTTTTTAAAAGTTTTGCACACAATCCCTGGTTCATCCATATCACGCACGCCTTTCAATAAAAGCTGATAAAAGCCACATATTACGGAATGAAACGTGGAACTTCGGCTCAAAAGCATGTGCAGTAGTTGTGACAAAAGTCTATTAAGTGTGGAGATAACCGTGGAGGCTTAACTTAAATGAGGTGAGACTCGAGGGGCCAAACTGAGACAGCCGCTACGTTCAGCTAATTCGTGTTTACTTCACGAAGCGCATAAATTTAAGGCATTTACAAGAAGAGCTGTAAACCTACGTATAGTTCGAGCAAGAGAGAGAGAGAGAGAGAGAGAGAGAGAGAGAAATTGGTTAATAAACACAAACATATCCTGTCAGGGAACTATTCTATTTCATTTAGTTAATATCAATACATTTATGCATTAAGATTTTCCCCAAGAAGGATCAATCAAACGCACTGAAGCTTTAGATGTGGAAATCTACTGCTTCTCGATATTCTCGTAAAACAACTAGTTGAATTTTTTCGTTGGGACATAAATTCTTTTTCATATTCATTAAAGTGTGCTCTAGAGATTCTTACTTATAATTCCCAGATTTTCAAATCAAAGAAAAAGTCATAAAACCTAATATACGTATTGATTACACGTTAAACTTCCTCTATTACGCACTGAAATGAAAACTATAATATGGTTACTATTTATGATCCGTCCTTTCTTAAATAAGAGTGAATGTCGACCTTTCCTGGACTTGAACTTCAGGTTTATCACCCAACCTAGAAGACATAATTGTAAGTACTCACCAAAGACAGGGCTGTTCCGTAGACCCGCACCGCCCGCACCACCACGCACTCACCTGGACACAAAAAAGAAAGCTGCGTCAGGAGGAGGATTGTCATAGGGATTTTATTAAATGAAATATGATTGTGAACAGTATAAAAGTTATGGTGATGCCGCAAACTACATTAGTACATTACTATGTCCATCAACTGTATTGACAGTTATGGCAATTTTTATTGTGCATCGAGTGTGTGTGATCACAACGAAATATGATAGATATGCCATGGCTTTGTGAACTAAGGATGTGTGATAGTGGCACGGTCAGCTATACGGAGTGTTTCAGCTCGTGATACAGAAACTGAAGTCAACATAATCAAATGTCAATAGTGGCTCTGACTACCATGGAAGTGAAACGTCATTGAAACAATGATTAGAAAATACAATCTACGGTGCACAGTGTGTGTGTGTGTGTGTGTGTGTGTGTGTGTGTGTGTGTGTGTGTGTGTGTGTGTGTGTGTGTGTGTGTGTGTGTGTGTGTGTGTGTGTGTGTCCTTCATTCTGTCATCATAACAACGTTAATTCATGGTGGTATGCCAACCCAATAAATCGTTGTGTAAATATCAACAATAACATATATACAACACAAATAGTATTTATATATATGATTACTGACCTCGCCGAGGAAGCTCTTTATAATTTATTGAGGGACAACGCTCCTGCTGCTGCATTCTTCCGTACCAATCACGCAAAGATGCTCCTCACTATTATTAGAAAGTGTTTAGTACCATAATCTTAGTAGCGTTCTTCCTTTCTAACACAATTTACACATTTCAAGCATCGAATTCTATTAAATCTACCTCTTTGACATAA
>NC_087164.1:24447422-24489922 GCF_035594125.1 Scylla paramamosain
GACACAAAACCTTCATCCTCAGCACGCACCATCACCAATCAGCACGAGATAATTAGTGGTAAGACAGAGACGGAGAAAAGCTGAGTATCACGCATCATGCCACATACTCATAATCATCCTCATAATAATCACTATAATTGACATCAACTCTGAATTAGTGAGACCATCAAATTACATTGGTTATACTGACACAAGAAACGCAACAGCATTCCTCACTGTGCTACGGTCAGTACTAAACACGAATTCATATATATATATATATATATATATATATATATATATATATATATATATATATATATATATATATATATATATATATATATATATATATATATATATATATATATATATATATATATATATATATATATATATATATATATATATATATATATATATATATATATATATATATATATATATAACTTTAACTGTCAAAGTAAAGAAAAATTAGGAGTCACCCAAGATAAAGCAAGACTGAGTACGTTAGACACGTACAAATTATATCTTCCTTCAGCTTAACCTTTTATCATTTTTTCAAACATTAAAATCTATAACATGACTAAAAAGTTATGCCAACTTTAATATTTCTATTTTACGACTCCTGCTAAAGTTACACTGCACATTTTCCCCTTCTTTTTTTTTTTTGTGTGTGTGTGCGGGAGTGAGAGAGAGAGAGAGAGAGAGAGAGAGAGAGAGAGAGAGAGAGAGAGAGAGAGAGAGAGAGAGAGAGAGAGAGAAGCAGGCACGATGTCTTCTCTCCCCTCTTACAGGGAGAACAACTTTTACACGCGCTACCAGGTGTCTGAGAGGAAAATGAAAGACCACGGAAAAGACAAAGAGGAAGGGGAAGTGTGGATGTACGACACGAGAAAGGAAAAAAAGACAAAAGAAAAATGGACAAAATAAAATAAAATAAAATAAAATGAAATGTCATGAAATAAACAAGAATTTGGTTCAAGAGTTCTACCTACAGAGGGAAAAATGCACACAATACAACACTCTGAACGAGCCAAATTAGAGTAAAAAATTATATGCAAGTATAATAAATACTAAAATAGCAGCTAAAACTTAAATATTATAGAAGTCAGACACCTTTAATCTTCACCACCTACTCTCTCTCTCTCTCTCTCTCTCTCTCTCTCTCTCTCTCTCTCTCTCTCTCTCTCTCTCTCTCTCTCTCTCTCTCTCTCTCTCCTCCTCCTCCTCCTCCTCCTCCTCCTCCTCCTCCTTATCAACTTAGATGCAAATGGGAAAAAAAAAAACAAAAAAAAAACAAAGGACCTCACACCTCACACCTGCTCTTCACCTCACAGGGACATCAAATGTGAACATACAAGATTAGAACCAACCTTGTATAACACTATCTGTCCATTACTTGTATGACGTTCATTTTTTTTCAGATTCAGCGTACATATGTCTCCTTTAATACAATGTGAACGCTTCTGTGTACTCGAGTGTCTTGATTTGTCATTATCGAGCCACAATTTATATTGCACGTTTACCCCTTCTCAAATTTCCACCCCCACGAGTATCCCAGCTACAGGATTTCCCATAAATAATCACCCCACAATGAATCAGGTTAAGTCAGGTTAAGCTTAGTTGAGTTAATCGTTTTGTCGAGATTTTCACGGAGAAACCTTCTATAAAATGGAAATCATATAGAAGGTACCAGAGCATGAAGCCTCGCAGTGGTGTCACCTCACTCAACCCCACGCCAGACTGTTCTCGCCTGGGGCTGGCATTAGCTTCAGGGGACTCCCAAACATTATCTAGAACAAAAGGCTGCGGCTGCGTGGCGCTTGGTGCGGGCGGTGGGAGAGGCGCTGAAGGGTAAGGGTCGTGAGGCTGGTAATCTAGGGTGATAAACTACACCTGTCACTCGCACTCTCTACCCTTCGCTGACCCGCGCTCACTATTTCTTGCTTAAAGGAGAGTAATGGAGTTGACTTATTTATTATTCATGTTATTAACTCGATATGAGCTACAAAGTAGGAATCACCAACCAGCCAACTAATTAATTAATATATATATATATATATATATATATATATATATATATATATATATATATATATATATATATATATATATATATATATATATATATATATATATATATATATATATATATATATATATATATATATATATATATATATATATATATATATATATATATATATATATATATATATATATATATATATATATATATATATATATATATATATATATATATATATATATATATATATATATATATATATATATATATATATATATATATATATATATATATATATATATATATATATATATATATATATATATATATATATATATATATATATATATATATATATATATATATATATATATATATATATATATATATATATATATATATATATATATATATATATATATATTTTTTTTTTTTTTTTTTTTTTTTTGAGACGTAATTTGTTTGAATTTCAGTCTTTGTGCGTCTGCCTGGCAGTCTCACGCTTTCACAGCAGTGAGGAAATATTTACGAATTAAACCAGCACTCCTCAGCGGACAGACAGACAAAAACACACAGAAATAGAGACACGAATCAAGGTTAAAAAACATGCACAGGTTTTGGGATATGGTTTAGCACAGACGTTATTTTCACCATGAATCAGCGAGTTGATCCACCGCTCCGGATGATGAATATAATACACCAAAGGATGGATGAATAATGAAAAGGAGAGTCTGTGAATGGCGGAATAGCCCGCCAAGGAGCAGAGATATTCTGCCTCATACGCCTCCTCCACCTCACCTTCAGTTCTGGCAAGACGAATATCCTTCCCTCCCACCACCCTTCCCTCGCAGGTAATCTCCGTGCAGAAAGGTAAGCCTCCTCGCCCACACCACCACCAACACTAGTTCGCCATAATCCCCGCGACCTGGTGAGCCCAGTCGCCTGAAAGGTTAGTACAGTATTTCTATTACTCTTATTAATATTACAGTTTAATTCTTATCGTCGTTAATTAAGTTCCAACATTGCCATTATCATCACCATCACCATCATCATCATCATCATCATCATCATCATCATCATCAATATCATTATCACATTATTTTTCAAAATGTTTTGTGGTGGAATATGCATCCAAAACCATGACTTGTCTCGTTCAGGTATGGAGTTCGCACTTTGCATTACAGTTTACAAAGAGTTAAAGGAAATAGAGTGAAGCGTTCTCTTTTGTAAAAATGTTAACTGGTGCCTTCATATTTTATTTTTTGTTCTTTCTGTTTCGTTTTACACATACGCAGGCAAGCCAGTATAACGACGTCCTGCCTGATGGTCTTTCTGAAATATCACTACATATAGTACATACTTGATTGACGCTTAGGGACCAATTTGTATGTCTCAAACTAACGTCCCTTTGTTATTAGAGGAGTTAACAAACATCACAGGAACGCTCAACAACATAAACAGCATAAAGGAAAAATAGGTGAGACAGCAGGACTGCAGGCACTACTGGACACACACACACACACACACACACACACACACACACACACACACACACACATTACCAGTATATGTCCATCACCTTCAATGGGATATGTCCTCGCCATTCTTCTTATGGTGTCCTACTTAGCAAAGTTCACCGCTGCACGCCATCATTCGTCTGCAACTTCCCTTTCTTTCTTTTCCTTTTGGTGGTATAAATGATCACAGCTTAGTGTTTTCTCTCTCTTCATATAACATGATTCTCTGATTTACTCAGTTGGGAAGGAAAACTGTCAAAGACAAACAAACACACATCGGTAACTGAACCACCGTCTCCTGAAGTTTGCACCAGTGTGTTTGTGGAACCGTGTTGGCAGGTGTCTTGCTGGCAACTGTTTCCTAAGTAAGACGTAGCACGAGATACTTTGGCCAAGAGATATGAGATAAAAAAATAATAGTAAACAAAAGAAAAAAAAATACTATGAGGATAATAAGGCGTCTGGGACCAACACATAATAATTACATCGGGAAGAAGAGAAAGACTCACGCACATTCACTGAAGCACACACACACACACACACACACACACACCACACACACACACACACACACACACACACACACACACACACACACACACACACACACACACACACACGCACACCCATTCCAAAGCCACATAAGCACCCCGTCCCCTCGACCCACCCATACACACTGCAATGAGCGTTTAAACTCTTATATTCTTGGCATAGCTGACGATCACGGTAAACTCAAAGTGCTGGAGATTTACGTACACGCATTCCCTCGCCTAATACGTACATGCATATACAACGGCACACTTACGAACACACACACACACACACACACACACACACACACACACACACACACACACACACAGCTGACGTGTTCACAAGCCTTGGGTCTCGGTGTCAGAGGTCACGGCATCTACGTAAATGGGGTGGACGCTGTGCTGAGCAAGTGACCCGCTGCCGTGTATACACTGCAGGCCGCGGTGCTTAATCCCAGGATCACATACGTAAGAGGATAGCCTAAGGGCTTTGCCTTAAAACAACTTTCTGCCGTGAGGGTTTATTTGAATTACTTTCCATCTGATCTATATATGGAACAGTATTAATAATAACACTGAAAAATGAAAGTAATAATAACTACAAGAAAGTGCGCATGTACATGCGGTTCTCTGACTTTAATCTTTAAGTAGGCAGTTCTCGAAATATTTGCAATACATCTGAATATTCTGACAGCAGTGCATTTGCGACGCGGTCATAGGCTGGCCAAACCGCCAGCAGCCGCCATCACCACCACACACGCCAAATTTCGTGTCCTACACTTAAAGACCACCCTTTTTGAACGCCATTCGTTCTAGGTATTAAGAATGAAGAGAATAAATATCTTAACACTATAGTCATGTAAAATGAAAAGCGGATAAAGTAAAATGGTGCCATGCGATGGTCTGCCGACTCTATTGTTTGTAAGCCCCGCGGCATCACCACGCTCGCCGCCTGGCGAGAGACTCGACACATTTTTCACTACACAACAGAAAGACGAGTACCCAGTACATGTCCATACGTACTTATTACCTAGTCAGCATACCGAACTGAGCACTAGATGAGGATTCCGCAGTCCTGCTTCACTTTCACTATAAAGTTGATTAATAAAAAACAGAATGTAACATGTATGTGCTAAGCACAGTAAACCCGCAAAGATTGCCTGTGGGAGTTGCTTCGCTTTGGCTCGATGTTTCGAAGCCGCTTGTTACTTAAAACCAAACACAATGGCTTCAGCATGACAAAGATTTCACATATGAAGAGACATTTCCCAGACCGAATATATATATATATATATATATATATATATATATATATATATATATATATATATATATATATATATATATATATATATATATATATATATATATATATATATATATATATATATATATATATATTATCATCACCATCAGCATCATCGTCTTGAAACAAGAAGTCATAAGGCAAACACAGGATAGTATAAATTTTCCAGCTTTGACTTAAATGATATTTGCAATTCAGAGTTGCAGAAATTACAAATATAAATCCAAGTTTTTTTTTATTTTCCACACGAGACAGGAATATTCAACGATTTTTTGAATTAGCGTTATTTTAATCCTGGAACGAAAGCGTTGCTCGTTAGAGGTGAGGGGTGAAGCCACCCTTTATTCCCTGTCCAGCAGCGGCAGCAGCGGCAGCAGCAGCAGCAGCAGCGGAGCGGGAGCCACCTCACGCCCTTTGTTTATAACAGTCTAAAATTTCCTGTCTTCCAACACTACAGTTAGTTGTCTTCCTGAAACAAATGTGAGATGATGATGATGATGATGATGATGATGATGATGATGATGATGATGACGGCAACTACGTATAACGACTGCGAAAAACAACAACTCCAACACCACCACCAGCACCACCACCACCACCAACAACAACAACAACAATAACAGCAGCAAACAGCAGCAGCAGCAGCAGCAACAACAACAACAACAACAACAACAACAACAACAACAACAACAACAACAACAACAACAACAACAACAATAACAGCAGCAACAAGAACAACAACAACAACAGCAACAACAATAACAACAACAACAACAAAGCTACCGTTTTAATGCGCGTAAATACTTCAGTGAATTCAGTGATATTGCTTTTCTAAGAACTTTTTTTCCTTATAATACAATAAAAAATCCCACTTACAGTTCTCTCTCTCTCTCTCTCTCTCTCTCTCTCTCTCTCTCTCTCTCTCTCTCTCTCTCTCTCTCTCTCTCTCTCTCTCTCCTCTCTCTCTCTCATTCTCTCTCTCTTGCCTGACACGCCAGCACCGTCACACAAAAGCGGGATAGCGGCACACACACTTAGCCTTGGCTGCGTCCCGGAATCTAATCACCCTCCCAAGAAGATCACGTTCCCTGCCGCACGTTGGGCGATACACAGGAATACACACAACATCAAGGTTACTTCAACCCATTCAAATTTCACTTATCCTAAGGAAGCGCTGTGTTCTTGAGATGATTCGAGGTAATGACTTTGGAGTATCAGATAAAAGGTGTACATGCACAAAACGACGTCCTTGCCGAAGCCTCTGTTCTCTCTCTCTCTCTCTCTCTCTCTCTCTCTCTCTCTCTCTCTCTCTCTCTCTCTCTCTCTCTCTCTCTCTCTCTCTCTCTCTCTCTCTCTCTCTCTCTCTCTCTCGCCTTCGATGGATTGACATTTTTACCTTCAACTGTAACCTTCAAATTGCAGTTCATGAATAGTCTCAGTATTCAGGAGCAATTTAACAAAAAATGACACCAGACATGCATGAATAGCAGAGGGAAAAAGACGTGCTCTTTTAAAATTCTTACTACATTCCCGTGCAGCGGATAAGGATCGGATCTATACCTGGTTCATGGTGGACATGGCTGGCGTGGAGGTCTGAGCCGCTCTGCCACATCCATGCTTTCCCTCGTCACTACCTGAGTTCTATGTGTGTTTGCCTCCACTTCTCTCATTTCAACTACTTACTTTTCGGTTTTTTGTATGAAAATTTAGCAAACTTTTATCATCCTGATAAGGAAAAAATCGTTTTATTCTCTCTCTCTCTCTCTCTCTCCTCTCTCTCTCTCTCTCTCTCTCTCTCTCTCTCTCTCCTCTCTCTCTCTCTCTCTCTCTCTCTCTCTCTCTCTCTCTCTGTGTGTGTGTGTGTGTGTGTGTGTGTGTGTGTGTGTGTGTGTGCTTAAGTGATACTGATGCGGATGTAAAGAAAAAAAAACGGGAGTGATGAACGTGGAGAAGAAATAAAAAGAAGGAGGAAGAGGAAGACGAGGAGAAGGAGGAGGAGCAAGTGTAGGTGAAAGGGATGGAATAATTTACAGGGTGAACGAGGGAGGTGAGAGTTAGGGTGATGGGGTGGTGGGCGTGTGGCACTCCCAGGCGTGTTTACTGCCCCTCCGGGTGACTCCTTGCCTTCTCCTCCTGATCCTCCTCCCCATCCTGCTTTCTAAAGGAGGACCTCTTCTTCCACCAGTAAATAGGGACGCCAGTTTCTGAAGAAGCTACGCTGGCACATGGCTTCGTGTACCATTCGGAAAAGAAAGGTGAAAAGAATTGAGATGAGGGTAACTTGGTGGCTTACTCGACATAACAGGTCCAGGAGCGTCTCCGAAACGAAGGAGGCGCGCAACTGAACCTGCCATGATCAAAGGACCAATCCGGATAATGGAGGGTTGCAGAAAGACATGGGAGTATTAGGGCTTCCAGATTTGGTTCCCTTTCTCTCCCTCTCTCTCTTTTTGCTGTCTGTATTTCTGTCTGTCCGTCTCTCTCTCTCTCTCTCTCTCTCTCTCTCTCTCTCTCTCTCTCTCTCTCTCTCTCTCTCTCTCTCTCTCTCTCTCTCTCTCTCAGCATATATTTCTTTTATTTTTCGATCAAATATCTAACGCCCCACGCATTTCCTGTGCTGCATAAACTACAATCCTTTCCATCAAAACCTGCTTTCTACGCGTACATATGCAGTTCTCTTTCAAGATTCATTACTGACACAAATCTTACGCCTTACACACTCACAACAGAAGAATGTGAATACTATACCAACCAATAAAAAGATGTTATGAACCTCCCTTTTACGTAATCCATTTCAGATGCCTATACACGATATCAAGAGTAAATATCAGGATATGTCATAAAAAGGATGTAACAGCAAAATTAGTTTGGCGTATAGAAATACCAGTAGGACAGTTAGAGCATCGAGAATAAAGCCGTCTGATCAGCTTACACAAATTTCCACCATTACGTAATGGCGGCTACTTTGCGATAGAGAAAGGGGCGTGGTATTACACTGCCCTACTACGACTGGCCGCAAAAGACATGCTAAAAGCAAAATGTTGTCTTTCTTATTTTGTTAATATTTTTGTATATCCTTCTATGTTGTTGTAAGTATTCTCTCTCTCTCTCTCTCTCTCTCTCTCTCTCTCTCTCTCTCTCTCTCTCTCCTCTCTCTCTCTCTCTCTCTCTCTCTCTCTGTGTGTGTGTGTGTGTGTGTGTGTGTGTGTGTCTCTGTATGTGTGTGTGTGTGTGTGTGTGTGTGTGTGTGTGTGTGTGTGTGTGTGTGTGTGTGTGTGTGTGTGTGTGTGTGTGTGTGTGTGTGTGTGTGTGTGTAATTTTTTACTTTCCTCCTTTGAAGCTGATTTTTCAAGTGGTTCATACTTGAGCATGACACTCCAAGTACATAAGGACGCAATAAAAGACTTGAAGAAGGGTTATCTTGTTGCACGAGCTACAGAGACAATCATAACACATTTGCTTTCAGGAATAACACAAACATAACATGGTTTCTCACGGCTCTAGCTGGCACGGCGCCAAGCAGCAAAACTGACCCGATGTTGTGAGAGAAGAAAAGAGGCGGAATCCAAGGAAACACTTCTCCTTTTCCGCATCGTGAGTTACGCGGTTGCTAACAACACAATCCGTGACTGTTGAGGAGGCGCCTATTATTTTTTCCACCTCACATCATGATATATATATATATATATATATATATATATATATATATATATATATATATATATATATATATATATATATATATATATATATATATATATATATATATATATATATATATATATATATATATATATATATATATATATATATATATATACACACACACATACACACATACATAGAGACTAAGAGAGAGAGAGAGAGAGAGAGAGAGAGAGAGAGAGAGAGAGAGAGAGAGAGAGAGAGAGAGATTAGCATTCAAATTAATAAGATTTGGCTGAGTGACTGTTAAATATTGGAGCCTGGCTATTGTGTCACACGAGCGAGAGGCGGGAGTGGCTGCTCCCCTTTAACACTTGGAAATAGTTATGAAGTATGTATTGCTAGAAAACACACTTTCTGCTCAGCAAAATATCCTGAATAAACATTTTAGTGTGCGATTATGAACCTTGAACGTAAAGGGTCTATCTTCGTTTGAAGCATTAACTTATTCTTAAGCAAAAAATAATTCAGATATATTGCTGCTACAGTACTACCCCAAAGGTAGCCCAGCAGCTGTTAGCAGCACATCAGCTTAATAAATCACCATTTCTTCCCTCACGTCCTTTAGTGTATGAAGGTGAGGAAAACTGAATAAATAAACACACACACACACACACACACACACACACACACACACACACACACACACACACACACACACACACACACACACACACACACACACACACACACACACACACACACACACACACACACACACACACACACACACACACACACACACACACACACACACACACACACACACACACACACACATATTACTTTTTAACCCAATCTACAGATAGCAACCATTGAGTACGTGACCCACTGAGTAGAGAGGCAAAAAGAATTAATGTTTAGATAAAAAAGATTATCCTTTTCGAAATTATAAAATGTATGAAAGTTATGTATGGTGTATGTGTATCTAAACGTAAAACCAAAAATTAAAAATCCATGCTAGAAAATTCAAAATGATTTCATCTCAAATTAAAGTAAATATTAATTAACCTTTTGTTACAATTTGGTCTATACAAAGTAAAATTGTGATTTTTTCTGCAACAATTGATGGAATCACCCCATTTCATTAAGTTACGTATTTGTAAAGCATATGCAATGTTTGCTTGCAACCTTGATTCTTGAGAAGCTGAATGGTGTGCCTGAACGGTACAACTCTTTTTTTTTTCACCATTTCAATTTTCTACATATCGCCAAGATGTTTTCAAAAAGCAAAATGTTTGCACTGATAACTGTGGCAGCTATCAATCCCAGCCCCTCCGTCCCTAAAACTGTACTATTAAATTACCAAGCCATCTCATTCTGTAAGACATTTGTGTAATTCACACCACGTCATGATGTCCATTATATTCAACATTACTCGTATTTATGGACATGCTGACGAAGGATGAAATAACAAAAATAATTGAATTACCTGCATCTTGCCGTAGGTTATAATGTATGGCTTTCTATCATGAAAGGCAGAGTTGGAACTCAGTGAGTCTCGTACATTATGTACAGTAATCATAACATCTGCTCGTGACAACATCAAACAAACACAATTATACTGATCATTAATATTAATGTATGCGGATAGCTCGTTCTTTTTACATCCACTCCAACAGTTTTACCTTTCTTGATTTTCCCAGTAATAACATTAATGTCAGGGATGCCGCTCCATCTGCCCAAACTCAGCTGTGTCATTGAACTAATTAATGGAGTCTGGTGAGGATTTTGTAATTTATTACCAAGTGTGGAATACCAAACACTCTCCCATACTCTTAAATTTGTGAGATCTCTCAAAGTTGTGGGGAATGTGTAACACTTCCATATTATGTAGATCAATGGAGCCGTATAATTAATTAGCCAATTCGTATTGCTCTTTCGAGGAAGTATTCAGGCATCTTTGTGAGCTGCTGTGGTCGATAGCTCACTTGGCCAGTCACAGGAGGCCCAAGTGTGAGAGCCCTTGGTACGAGTGTAATCATTAGAATGAGTGTGATAATCATTGGAGTTGGAATGGCGATATTAGCTTTCTGTTGTCTCATCAACTACTAAGCACCAACAATTTCAGATAGCGCTTGCCACAAAACCTTGTTACCAAGAGTTTGATGCAGCCGTAATTATCACTGCTTGCTATTGGTGTTTATTTCTGACTATTGTTGTGTTTTTTTTTTGCTGCTTGTTTATCCTGTTCTCTGCGCGCGACAGCTAAGAGATAGTGTGTTTTCTCCAAGCGATAATATGCGTTACTGTCACAGTTAAAGACCTACCATCTGTACTATAAGCCTCAGGATTACACTTGAGGTTGAAAAATGGATGCAGGTGTGATGATAAAATGCTCAGCTCCGTTCTGGCTCTAACGTGGCCCTGGAGGCTGCCACTCACAGCGATCACAAGATAAACGAAAGAATCGATTTTCAAACAAGAGCATTACGGAGAAGGATAACCTTTCTTTTGTTCCAGACATATTTATCATAAAATCAGTCCGCGAGTAACCATTGGTGTATGGTGTGCACGAGATTATTCTTTCACTGAATGATGTTAACTTTATCCGAACTTTATATCTCTCATAAATTCTAGCAAAGTAAGTGAAAATAGGTAGGAGTGTTTCATACAGGGACTGCCACGTGTAAGCCTGGTCGCTTCTTGCAGCTTCCCTTATTTCTTATGTTCTTATGTTCTAGAATTATCCAGGGAGCGTTGTCTTCATGAAACTGCCGTCCTTTCGTGGCGCATTCCTTTCACCAAGATTTTGTGGGGAAATCCTTATCTAAGAAAAAAATCCTTTGATGACTACTTCACCAAGGCGTGCAGTGCGGCGAAGGTGTGAATTTGTCATCAAAAGATCATTTTCCTCCACAAGGATTTCCCCACCAAATCTGTGAAGAGGAAACGCACTATGAAGGCGCGGCAGTCTTCGGAAGAATATTCTTTTCTGTATAATAATGAATAAAGTCACCATACACAAATGATCTAGTACAGCAACGAATTCTTGTCATGTAGGTGTGAGGTGAATTCTTTATTGACCTCATCATCATCATCATCATCATCATCATCATCATCATCAGTTTCATCATAGCTACCCTCAGTATCGTTCTCACTATCTGTATAATCGCCGTCATAAGTATCATCACCACCACCACCACCAGCATCATCATCAAAGGATAAATGCATCGTGAGAAGCAACGGTGGCTATTTAAAGAGAATATCGCAATTGCAGAATATTTAGTATATCGTTTCAAGGATTTACTTATTCATAGAGAGAGAGAGAGAGAGAGAGAGAGAGAGAGAGAGAGAGAGAGAGAGAGAGAGAGAGAGAGAGGGAGAGAGAGGATTGGTCAGACAAGTACATATACATATTTACATACATACATACAGACAGACAGACAGGTAGACAGACAAATAGATAGATAGACAGACAAAGGCAGACAGACAGACAGACAGACAGACAGACAGACAGACACACAGACACACAGACACACAGAAAGACAGACAGACAGACAGAAAGAGAAATACAAAACTTAAAGTAAGAAAGGTATTTTGCTTTTAACGTAACAAACAAACACTTACCATACCAGAGCACCCGAATATTCCTTCACTTCCTGGTTTACTTACATACATTGAAAAAAAAAAAAAAGAATTGTGCCAAATATTCACCCTAAAAAGTTATGGGCATCCGCAGACGCTGATGTGCCTCGTGTCTCTCTTTTTTTCTGTTTTCTTTCTTTCTCCTCAGTAAACGACACACACCGTTCCACACACGATATTTTCTAAAACATTTGCAGTGTGGATCTTGAAATCTGAATATGTTCGTTCCTCTCTCTCTCTCTCTCTCTCTCTCTCTCTCTCTCTCTCTCTCTCTCTCTCTCTCTCTCTCTCTCTCTCTCTCTCTCTCTCTCTCTCTCTCTCTCTCTCTCTCTCTCTCTCTCTCTCTCTCTTATTACGGCACAAAGATAATTTTTGGCACCTATATACTTAGCCTATTCAAGAATTAAATACCCACTGCAGTACACTCCAGAGCAATTTAATGACACATACGAAGGTAATTCTCTATCTAGTATCTATATACGTGTCTGGTATCTCCAGGAACTCCAGGAACAGTAAAAAAAAAGAGAAAGACAGAAGGACTAGTTAACACTAGAGCACCATAAAAAAGTGTAATCTGTTGTGGAATTATATATCCTTCATAAACAGAGATACACTACTTCGCAGTCCTTCCTTGGCTTCCTACTAATGGAGAAAAACCAACCAACAATAATTTCAAATTCAAGGTAATATTGATTTATCAGATTAATTACTGTACTCATTATTTTCATTGGATAATTTTCTTTTCTAAAGCCAAGCTTCATTATGAGCCATCAAAAGGTTTCCATTCCTATGCCGTTCCTTCTAAAAATTCTTTCTTCGGCATATTTCTCCACCGACTTAATTATCAACTTCATTTCCTATGATTCGGTGGACGAGATTATTCTTTTTCCAAGATGCCGTCTTATCATGTCAACATTTTTTCTTTTTTTCTTTTCTTTTTTTTTTTTTTTTGCTTTATTTATTCATTTTTTTTTTCACTGATTGAACATTGAAAACAGCAATAACGTCACTTCCCTTCTGATTAGCAATTCAAAGTTGGCCCAAAGTTTCGCTGCTGCACGTAAAACACAAAGCTAGGGTAAAAATTAGGTTTGGTCGGGGTCAACTTTTTCTCTTCTTCATTAAAGTTGGTCTGGTAGCAGCACATTTTTCCCAGCCTTATATAGTTAGTGATAATTAAGGCATGAAGATGTGAATAAACCTCTTTGATGTTACTTTTAAAGAATAGTTTTACCTTGTTAGTCTTTACCACCAACCACGACTCTCCTCATATCACCTGAGTTTACCCTTAACCCACCTTCTCTGTGCACGTTTTTCTGTGGTGTGTGTGTGTGTGTGTGTGTGTGTGTGTGTGTGTGTGTGTGTGTGTGTGTGTGTGTGTGTGTGTGTGTGTGTGTGTGTGTGTGTGTGTGTGTGTGTGTGTGTGTGTGTGTGTGTGTGTGTGTGTGTGTGTGTGTGTAAGAAATATAGTAGACGTAAATGACAACAAGAAGTGTCTACATAAGTTATGGTCACCTTTATTTGTCCTCATTATGGAACAGAGGACGAAATTTTGAATGCATTTGGTTTGCCTGTTAACTGTCTGACATATGATTGTTTTTCTTTTCCCTTAATGTAATGAAATTCAAAGTATGATTGTAGTTTTTTTTTTCTATTCTTCTCTCTTCTTTTAGCCGAATCTCATTTAATGTGCTGCACCCTACGGGACTTAATTTATTTCACATTTACATATTTGCTTATTCTTTTTTTTTTTTTTACTCTATCGCATTCTACTTTTCACGTGTGTGAATATCTAATCATTCTGTCGGCCTACTAAAATGAAAGTTTTCTTTCAAAACAGACAGCGTTTTCAAATCCATACCGTGAATATTCTTTATATGGTGATTTCCCCCACACTTAGGCACGTGCCCCTTTCCATGAATTATTTTATCGGTACTGGGCACGACCCAACGCCTTCACTTCAACTCAAGCCATCCTCCCACTCCAGTTGCCCCACTGGCCTTGAGTGCCACAATCCTCTTCAGTACGTCATATCACTTTGGGCCAAGAAGTTGAACACGTTAATACCATTAGCATGGAGCTCTTCAAGCTACATCAACTGAAAACACTACGGACACCATAGCCCCTCTCTCTCTCTCTCTCTCTCTCTCTCTCTCTCTCTCTCTCTCTCTCTCTCTCTCTCTCTCTCTCTCTCGCCGAGCCGCTTCACTTGACCTGGATCTCTCTATATCCCTGTAGGGAGAAGAGAAACCTTCCACGAAATTCTCAGTCACCAAATCTTATGTTTCTTCTCCAGCCATCATCGACACAACTTAAAAAAAAAAAAAAAAAAAACGCTCATCAAAGCACTCTTGGGCACACCGTTCGTTTAACAAAGATCAAGGCCTCACTGCCGAGCATGTTCTGCTGTAGACTACCTTGATGCAAGGTAATATCTAGTAAATGATATCAAAAGTATAAACCATATTTGTGCATTATTAAGGTCTCATAAATATTACTAAATATTACTAAAACAATAACCGGCCCCTGATATGAAGACGTTCTTGGCCAACGCATTAATTAATTGTTAATAAGCTTTCCTTCTATATTTTTGACACATATTCTGTATATAAATTTATTGATCTTTTAACACAACTAGTTCTTGAGATATAGATGACGTGTACTATTAAAGTCAGTTTTTTCTCTCATAATCGTGAATCTGATCATCACATTAAAACTTCCAGCAACAGTCTAGCTAAATGCTTCCAGCTCCAAATTATTCCAATATCCTCAGCAATGAATTTTCAGTTTGAATTTTTGGGTAAAACCGTTCACCCCATTCGTCACTGACAGATCTGTTTTTTCTTTTTTTGTTTTTTGTTTTTTTCTTTTTTCGAAAGAGATCCAGATGAGAGTATAAAAATTTTTGTTTCAGTGACATTCAATATCTTATCTCTAAGAGCATGTACGAAAAGTTTAGTGGCAGTGACATGCGATATCCAGTCTTTTTGTAGGTGTCGATGCGCTTACCAATTCCAGCCTTAGTGGAGATATGTGACTCCCAAAAGGTTATTCAGAGGTTTGTCAATATTTTGACCTTGGTAGAGTGAGAGTATCTTGAAGAAGTTAATCCTCTACATCCTCACGGATTAAGATTCACAAAAGTTCTTCTTATTTTTACTGTAGTTAATTATGGAAACTCTTATCAAGAGGTGCTGAAACCTTTTTTACCGTGTCCTCAGTCTTATCAAAGCTATGCGTCAAGCCAAATTTAACAATAAGGTATAATTTATAAATATAAATCAATAATTTATAAATATAAATCAATCACCTGATTACATCATCTCAGTTAACGCACGGGTTAAAAGATCTGATGGAAAATCTTTGTTTGCCAGCGTTCTTAGACAACCAATGATAAATCAGACTACTAAAACTTTGCTAGTCATCAATACATTTTCGGTAACAACGCACCGCTAATCCACTGCAATGCGTAAGATTCAGAACTTCTACAACTTGAAATCATAAATCAAAAGCAATAATAAAAGAATCAATAATATAGTGACGTAATGTCATTCGTTATAGAATAGTGTGTTGTGTTTTGAGTTCAAACATAAAATTAATCACAGCCCTTTGTCATGTTTCTTTTACGTCCCGAAACTGAGAATATTCAACGTTTTGTAAATCCAAAAACCAACACGTGAAATTTCATAAATGTGATATTACAGGAAGGAGTCTTAGCAGAGGTGGAAGCTTTCAACCTTTGTGTGTTAGCCCAGAAGTGAGACAGATCACCATTGCTTTAAAAGTCACGATGAAATGAACTGCGGCAACAAAGAATCTATCGTTATTATATTTTTGTGCTCCTTTTGTGACTTAAAATGCTCTGGAATCTTCACAAGGGACCGGACCACAATTATAAAACCATAACAATAAATTAATTGCTCTTGATTCCAGTAATTACTATAATTACTAAACTATAAGGATGACGGAGAAGCAGATACTGCAACAACGAAACTGAGACAGCACAACGAGTTTGTGTAATTACCCTCATAAAACACCAACGTCAAAGTAAAATTTTTTGCGTCGCTTGCATTTGTATGGCGTAAACATATCATCACGAAAGGTTTAATTTGCGCATAACCATTTATCAGCACCTGGCTAGTCAAGTGGTGTGACCCACCTAAATATTCACCCTTAAAAGATTAAACCTCTTGTTATGCTACAACTCTTGCCCTAGAGAACTAGTAGTCAGTAAGAAAACCGTAACACTTATTCAGAAACACATTGTCCTTTGGAGATTGTGATTGGAAGAGAAAGAGCTTTACTCCATAATCTGATTCCACCCCCAAAAAGAAGAAGAAGAAAAAAAAAACATGCCTTCCAATTTCATTTATCGTCTGAGAACGTTACAGAAATAAACTATTTTTGGTTTTGGTCTCCAGTAGCTGTGAGGTCCGGTATAGGAGACTCTACCAAATATGCTGACTCAGCTACTAATCTTGCTGACTGATGTGCTACGCAGCTGCTCTGCTAATTACTTTCTTTTCTTTTCCTTTCTTTTTAGTGATACACTGTTCTCTAAAAAATATATATATAAGATTTTGTAACTCTCCTCAATAGAAAAATCTTAAAATAGAAATTCCGGTCGAAGACTTATAATAATTCTCTCTCTCTCTCTCTCTCTCTCTCTCTCTCTCTCTCTCTCTCTCTCTCTCTCTCTCTCTCTCTCTCTCTCTCTCTCTCTCTCTCTCTCACACACACACACACACTCTCTATCTCACACACACACACACACACACACACACACACACACACACACACACACACACACACACATACACGTATCTATCTATTTACTTTAGAATGAAAACGTGCACACTAACTCAACTGACTGAATTTCACGTGATGAAATATTACTCGGATAGGAAGTCGTTCGGAGTCTACCTTTGAGTTCCATGATGAACCACAGCAGAGCAATACCCGGCCAACACTGCGAACCAAAACATACCTACGTGCCAGCACATTCACGCTGGGATGGGGAGCGATATTGAGCTGACACGAGAGCAATATATGGATTGTAAATGTGTAGATAGGTATTAAAATTTTCCCAACAGCGAAAAGGAAATGTTGACAGGCGTGAAACAAAGTATGATTATCTGTGCCATCGCCGTTATCAGTCTGTAATGTTCTCAGCAGGGTGCAGGTACAAATCACATTACTTCACAGGTTAGTAACAATTAGAACTTAAAGGAGTGTGAACAAGAGTGCGAGTATACTCAGTGTCATAATACTGGAAAGGTTTGCTTACGGACGATATAAATGACATTTTTCGTTTGCTGAGAGTTATCTATATGTTTGTAGTACTCCTCACCGTAGACTTGGAGGACGCAGGATACTGTACACAACGACTAATCTCAACTTCGACTATTGCGAGCATGTAAAGCAGACCTAAGTAAACATGGTAAAATGATAAATTTAAAATAAAAATTGCATGCATGAACTGATAAAAAAAAAAAAAATCTACAATATCCATCCTGAAGATATAATTAACAAAATCTCAGTTTATCTGTCTGCCAGTCGTGTAGGTTTCTCTATATAACCCATCTACTCCTCACACTCAATTGTCCCCTTTACTGAGAGGGCACTGAAATAATCAGTTTCGGTATTTTGAAATATTTAGAATAACTAATGTGAACAGGTTTCTTCCACGCCAAGTTTTACAGATCGTTTTTTTTTTTTTTTTTTTTTTTTTGTGTGTGTGTGTGTGTGTGTGTGTGTGTGTGTGTGTGTGTGCGCGCATCACATTGTAACTATGTGGTTTACATTACAAGTGCACAACAGGACGTGGTCTGAGCTCTGTCCACCAACACACACACACCTACGAAAACCAAACATTAATCTGCAGTCACGGCTGCAAACTTCCTCGTGTGAAAGCGGCAACACAAACAACACAGCAGGAGAGAAATAGTTGAAAGTCGCACGGACTGTGGCGTTCAACGAGATCTCAAGGTTGTCCAAACTTGAATGTTTTGCTTTAATCCTCACCACACCCGACCTCTTCAACTCCTCGTTACTGCCACACTAAAGGGTATATATCACAGGGAGAAAGAGAAAGAGCGAGAGACCGAAAACAAGAACAAAAAAACAAAAAAAACATTGCGGTTCGTTTAATGTAAGATAGCAAGAGGCGCAGCAAAAGCGTGTCATGCCTCACGCTATTTTGATGAAAGTGGGGTGATAGCGGCCGTGCTGAGAGATACCGCAAGTGACGCAAAATACCGCCATCAACAGCTCACACGACAGATACTGGTCTATGCGATGGTGTAGGGAGAACGGCGCGCGTGTTATGGCACATTTTATGGCTTATACTTGGCCGCCGTTGATTGGTAAACATACCTAAAGCTGTATCTTGACATGGGCTTGGTGCGAGGGAGACTAACAGGCGGGGAGATGGGACGATACACGCCTATGTCCATATTCTGCCCACTGTTAGTACGACGCACGTTGAGAGAGAGAGAGAGAGAGAGAGAGAGAGAGAGAGAGAGAGAGAGAGAGAGAGAGAGAGTACAAGCCAGTAGACAGAAGGATGGTAGTGGAGGAGCCGTACACGCAGCACTGTGAGTATGCTCCACCACTTACATAAGTTATGCTGACGTAAAGTCGGACCTCAGTATGTGCCGCCTCTCTCGCTTCCCCACTGCAACGCTGACTCTCCCGCTGCATCTATTCCTGCGCCAGCTTCCATCACTCTCTATCTGCGACTCCTTCCGTTAGCAGTTAACGTATATAGGATGAGATTCTACTATGTTTACCTGACAGCCTTATTTTTTTGTTAAAGTATCCAACACATAGCACTCTTCCACGTCACTCCTAGATGCTCTGTTTTGTAATCTAACTCAGCCCTTCAATGCCAGTCTCTTCTAAGATCTAAGCGCCCTGTAGTGAGGTATCCATTACATCTTTTACGGAAATAACGACGGATGGTAGGAAAAACATTTAATATCTCTATTTTTATCAAAAGGTGAAGTTTTACGGTGGGTATCTCCATTCGAAAAGTTACTAGTACTGGAAAATGCTTAGTGATCTTGCCAGAGTGAAAACGTTAGGTGAGCTACGGGAAATATAGACCCGCAAAAAGAAGTCATTAAATAATACTTCCAACTGCATAGTTGTCTGTACGCACGCTTACCGACGCGGAAACCTCCACTACGGCCCTGGTGATCAACACAATAAGACGGATGGCAATTAAGCTGTCAGAAACTCTCACCATCACGAATCTTATACACGATGGTGTCGCCGAGAGGTGAAGATCGAAGTCTCAAGTGGTATTTAGACTCATATAATGGTGCTGAGAAACCCTCCTTTCCCGCTTCCCTGGGCTTCGCTTCTAACAACACAGCGGGCTCGCTTCTCCGTTCCAGAGAGAGAGAAAGTGTGTGTGTGTGTGTGTGTGCGTGTAATAATAGTAATAATAATAATAAACGGTTTATTATTCAGGCAGTTTAAAAACTGAAAATGTACAGAGGTGTGTGTGTCTGTGTGTGTGTGTGTGTGTGTGAAAGAGTGGATTCTCGGTTTCACATCCGGAGGGCAACACAATGAGGAGATGCAGCAACGCACTCCCTCTTGTCTCATGCACGTCATTAGCATACTGCGGGCTCCCCGCGGTCCGCTACCCCCTCTGTAAACAGGGAGGTGTCGGGTAAAGGCAGACGGCCCTCCCTAAAATTAGTCAGCAGCCTCTATGTCTTGAGAATGAAGGGGTTGGCTCGGGGCTGAGGGACGGGAAGGACGGAGGGTCTCGAGGGCTTCATAAAAGTAATGAGCTTGTGAAGGAGGCGCGGTGGCTTCACTTGATGAAGGAACGTAACTCAAGGCCATTAAATGAGTATCCGGAAAAATTAAATACAAGGTAGACCACTGAGGCTCACATTGAAGAGACACATGTCAATTGAAGATAACGTGAAAATGTGTAAATGTATCAATATATCCATAGACAGACTGATAGATGGATAGATAGATAGATAAATAGACAGATAAATAGGTAGACCGAAAGATGGATATAGACAGAATTATAAACAAATAGCAAGAAAGACAAGCAGATAAATGGATGGATAGACAAAACAGAAAGAAAGACTAACAGATAGATGGATAGAATGATGAATAGATAGACAGATAGATAAATAAATAGAAAGAAAGAAAGAGAGAGAGACAGACGGATAAATAGATAAATACATACATACAGTGACAGATAGAAACATACGTAGACAGATAGACCAATAAATAATTAAAAATACATCTCCAGTACTTGACATTTTCGAACCTCACATCTTCTCAACTTTTTTTGACATAATCTAAAACATAATGTCAATGTTTGCTAAGTTACCTTCATTTCGACAAGATTCTTGAGTAACCTCGTCTATAGTTTGCAATTGTTCAGATATTCTTTATTTCTTTAACTGAACATTTTACGCGTATCACACATCATACCGAAAACTTACTAGCCAAATTTCTAAACCTCTGGCTTTCTTTGACCTCGATTAAAATTTAACAAGCTAGCAGAAAAGTTTCGTGTAAAATAATAAAGGAATAAAAATGTGCTTGATAAATAAGCAGTGATGTGAAAAAAGAAAACTCGCGTATGAAGCAATCTTCCTCTTCGTGTGGTAGTTTTTACGGAGCGTCTGAGAGGACGACCCCATTGTGTTAAGAGACTGATGAAGGGTTCAGGAGATGATGAAGCGACTGGTGCATGAAGGAGGAGCAGGTAGAGGAGGAAGAGGAAGAAGCGGCTAGGGGCTAGGGTGTAGGGTGGCGAGCAGGTTAACACGGTGAAGGTTGTCATCCACCGTAAATCCAGTTTTCCTTCATAATTATGTGGCTCAGAATCACCTCCAAGATATTTACGCGGACCGTGGACTTAATTATGACAACGTGTGAGAAAAAACTCGGGGTATTAATGACGAAAACTTCAGAGACACTATAACGACCACACCATTTGTCGGGACCGATAACGAGGTGCAAGGCTTTGTGGCACTCCCGGCCAGCGAGCAAGACAGGCGGCACACCATAATGAGGTAACGTGGCTGTCTGCTTCTCTCTTGTTACACCGCCTCCAGGGTAGAGCTGCTGTCAACTCCATGCCTCTCCATCCCCCATTCTGGTGTGTGTGTGTGTGTGTGTGTGTGTGTGTGTGTGCACAAAACCTTGTGAAATAAAGTATACAGTTTCTCTCTCTCTCTCTCTCTCTCTCTCTCTCTCTCTCTCTCTCTCTCTCTCTCTCTCTCTCTCTCTCTCTCTCTCTCTCTCTCTCTCTCTCTCCCTTCCACAGCTTTTGCATAAGAAAATAAAATCAGCTTACAACACTGGCACAAGCGAGTCAGGCCGCAGAGGATGCGGTTTATTGTTCGCACACGTGAATGCATTTTCCCGTATATACTTTGAACAAAAAGATGCATTGACATTGTACTGATGGCTTTCTAACTTACTATTTTTTTGACGAGGAACAATAACAGAACATAACCATCAGCTACGTCCCTTTTCTCAGTTCGTTTGAGCTTTTCTCGCGTAATCTAATATTCATGACAACGTTGTTAAAGATTTAATTCAAGCACATCATTCTCTCAGCATCATTCTGAGGCGTTGCTTTTTTTTTTTTCCTCTCTCTCCCTCCTCCTCTTGGCACTCCAACTATTTCAGCTTCAGGTGGCTCAGCAGTAGTGGCCATTCTAACAAACCTCGCCTGAGGCCACATGTCTTACGAGTCTTGTCTCTACTGGCGACTCAAAGACCGTGGGCTTCTTACAACTGTGAGTGCATTTTTTTCTCCTGTTGAAGGAAGACACCATTCATTTCTAGAAGCGTTCCCCTTCTCCATTTTCTGTTTGGTTGCAAGAAATCTTCGCCTGCTTTCGAGGACATTGTGTAACAAAACAAGCACCTCTTCTCCAAGGTTCCATAATTTGTGGATTTTTTTTTTTTTCTTACTAGCGATTTTTTTAAGACACTGACTACGAGGCACTAATCGAGGAGGTACGCCATCCCATACCAATTTTAACAATCGGATCTAACGTTTTACTGATAAATAACCTAGAAAAAGAGAATAAAAAAAGGCAAATATTGATAACGAATGCCATGAAAATATGTCCAAGAAAATTAATTGATTATTGCCTGTCATAAGTCTTTTAAGTCACGTGTTATTCACCTCCCGGGGTGTAACACAGACCGTGACACAACATTCGCACACGGGAGGATAAGATTCCCAGCCTTCTGCCCCAGCTCGTAATGTCCTGTATGTATAATGCTCCTCACTTCTACGTTTTGCCATCACTACATCTAATTATGAGGAAACAAATAACAAATAATGTCCTATAATTGACCAGGAGACGTCATCAATTTCTGTTACCTCTCTGCCACAAATTTAATTTTAGATATTTTAGGTATACTAACGACGCAAAATTTCACCGAACCACTGGAAAAATAGAAAAAAATCCAACAGTTTCATTTCCGTGGTGGTGGACCTCATCCCAGCACCATCAAGCAGAGCACTGCCAGTGCGCTGCTTCTCCCATTCGCCGGACGCTTCTACGAACTTTAAATCTCTAGTGTTTTGTACGTTTTCACTTTTTTTTTTTTTTTTCCAATGTTACGGTCGTTCCCTTCAGCTCTTACAAACTAGCTATATTATTTTCTTGGAACTTTATTCATATTACCTTCACTAATGACTGGTTACCTAACGATTGAATCTGAATTACTTGAATTCGTAAATACTAATATACTATTTATTGATATCAATTAGCATCCACAATATCAAGCCACAGAATTAATACATATCGCAACATACTGCAGCGCCGATAACCTAGAACACACTCTCACATCCACATCCTCCACTACCTCCCACTCACAGACACTAGAAAAGTTACATTGCACACATTCTTCCGAATTTAAGAAATCAAAGAACGGTCATCATCCAGCCCTCCAAGGCCGCCAACCTCATGATAGTCTCACAACACACGTTTGACACCTTCCCGGTATGAAGTGCTACCAACGCTTCTAGTAAGATGATCAGTGAGTCATCGCCTGAAGAAACCCATTGTGTGTGGAGTCCTATTGTAAAAGTATTACACCCACTTCACTACAGTCACCCTCTTTGGTAACGAAACCGCATAAGCACTGAACCATCTCACATGACCACGTCCCAGACCCCAACCTAAACCCTTAACCCCAAACCCCCACAAAAAAAAAATAAATAAATAAATAGAAAATAAATAAATAAATAAATAAATAAATAAATAAATAAATAAATAAAAATAAAAAAATAAAATAAAATGAATAAATAAATAAATAGATAAATAAATAAATAAATAAATAAAACTCTAGGAAATGAGAAATTAATGTAGCTTCAAACTTCTTCCTACATGAAGTGTTCCATTTATTAGTGCTTCGCAATAACTAGTAGTAGTAGTAGTAGTAGTAGTAGTAGTATTTTCATTGTCATCATTGTTAATAGCAGACATGTCTGATTATAGCCATCCCCTGAGGGTGTAGGTCCCGGGAAGGCTTGCTGGCCCTGGGCCGAGGCCCTGAGAGCAGCGTGGGGCAAGGGCCCTTGACACACTGGAGCAGCTTTTGTGACGCAGCGTGCCTGAGGGGGTAGCACCTACTGACCCAGTGGAAGGGCAAGGGATGGAGAGCAGGGACTAAACAAATACAAAGGATAGAAAGATATTTCGACGACAAATTAATATTTCCTATGAATTTGGCCGTACTTGAAAAGGTGAAACAGCAACATTGTGTCATGCGGCATATTGGAGAAAATATCTAATTGAAGAAAAAAATATTATGAAAAATATTCGGTCAATAGACTGCCTTAAAGCAAAATCCAACATCACTTGTATGTCTCTCTCTCTCTCTCTCTCTCTCTCTCTCTCTCTCTCTCTCTCTCTCTCTCTCTCTCTCTCTCTCTCTCTCTCTCTCTCTCTAACGTGCGTCTCACATCATGAAGGCAAGAAATGAAATTTACGAGCTCGTTTCTGATTTAGATAATTCATATGAATTAGTTTGAAATATGGATAACGACTTGTTGATCATGGTGGGTTAATGGTAAAATTCAGATGAAGTAGTTTGAAATATGGATAACGACTTGTTGATCATGGTGGGTTAATGGTAAAATTCAGATGAAGTAGTTTGAAATATGGATAACGACTTGTTGATCATGGTGGGTTAATGGTAAAAGAATGATGAATATACGGCATATTTACCAAAGATAAAATGATATGTAAGAGACGTGTGTAGAATTTTCAATGTTTCGAAAGCAAATATACTGTTTAAAATTAGAATATCCTCCGTTGCCTCCCTGAATTTTTCTGTCTGGTACTGTCGAGAAAGAAGGCCAGGTGCTCCATGACAAATATGAAAATAAAAAAAAAAAAAATCGTACATTTAAGTAAAAACAAATTACGTTACGTTCCCTACATTCTCTCTCTCTCTCTCTCTCTCTCTCTCTCTCTCTCTCTCTCTCTCTCTCTCTCTCTCTCTCTCTCTCTCTCTCTCTCTCCAACACACACACACACAAACACACACACACAAACGCACATTAAAAAGAAGCAAAGATACGTTGCTCATTTAATCCCTCAGAGTCCATCCTGTTCTCTTTGCTAAAACTCCATTATTTTACCGTCTTTTCTGGACCGAAATTGAAAAAATAAATAAATAAATATACACACCTAAAATGAATAAATATAATACTTTGATATTTGAGATCTACCAAGAGCAGTCAGCATTGATTCTGAGGCAAGTGTACGGGGCACCTGTAAAACTTCTGCACTCCATGACGCAATGAAAACCAAGCAGAGTAAACATGTTTTTCACGACTTCACAACAAATTGCAAGCACGGCACGGAAAACATGCGTGTGTGTGTGTGTGTGTGTGTGTGTGTGTGTGTGTGTGTGTGTGTGTGTGTGTGTGTGTGTGCTCTCATCTCTATGCCTGCCTCCCGGAAACAGAGAGAGAGAGAGAGAGAGAGAGAGAGAGAGAGAGAGAGAGAGAGAGAGAGAGAGAGAGAGAGAGAGAGAGAGAGAGAGAGAGAGAGAGGAGAAACAGAAAATGCAGGTACCAAACAAGCGACCCAAAAAACTACGACTCTCTTGAATATAACAAAGTGAATGGACAGTCACGGCTTATTGGAGCCCAAGCAGCGTCTCAACAAGCACTTGACGTGTGGTCATGCAGAAACCTCGTCATACCTTTCCTCCTCATTCTCCCGGCATTGTCTAAAACAGACACCATCATCTGTTAAAGTGGCGGATATGAATGCGTAATATATAATTAGTCCTCAGTCCTCCCCTAATAAATCATAAAGGGGGAAGCCTTCTCATCTTCTGTAACGTATAAATGAAGTCAGAGGGTGGGTAGATTAGGCCTGGTGAGGTGATGGCAGAGAAGTAGGTTAATGGCTGTTTGAAGAGCACAAGAGAAAGGAGAGAGAGAGAGAGAGAGAGAGAGAGAGAGAGAGAGAGAGAGAGAGAGAGAGAGAGAGAGAGAGAGAGAGAGAGAGAGACTCAGACGTGAGCAGTGAGAAATGAATGATGGGTTGGTGCAGATTATAGATAGAACAGGAATGGTCTCTGTGTGAGTGTGTGTGTGTGTGTGTGTGTGTGTGTGTGTGTGTGTGTGTGTGTGTGTGTACATATATTCACCTTCCTATTCTTCCAATAACCATATTTTTTTCCCAGGTTTGTTCCAGAGTGAAGGCAGTGTTCCTTCTCACAGCGGTGCGCCTTGCCATCCTCCAGCCTGTGATGGGGTGGTCATGGCTGCGTGACTGATAGGCTTAACGGAATGTGTTGCGGATTTTGTGTGGGGAGTTGCGAGTAACACCGAGCGTGAAAACAACTTTTTTTATTTGCACAAATGGAAACAGTCCCAGGAATCTGAGTACATGTGAAGCGATTCCGCCAAATACGAGTATCACAATGGAAAGGATAAAAAATATGCAGTTTTGACAGATGGGAAAGCAAAATAACTGAGAAAGAGATTTTAAAAAGTATCCGTGACGATTATAAAGAAAAAAAAAGTTTAAAAAAAAAAGGTCTGTCCTTGCATTATTATCATGAATCCAGTAGTATGAACGAACCCATCTATAGGTTGCCTAAAACACTCGATAACCCAACGACTTCAAGAACTAGATAAAAAAAATGTTCCCCTCAGCTTTGCAGGTTTACCTATATTCGAAGTTAGCCTTGCATTTGTTTTCCGTCTGCATGAACGGCATGATCGACTCTGGAGATGAGTCACACGGCCCGGAAATTGCTTTGGCGTTTACATATTATACGAGTAACAAACTATGCTCTCCATTAGGCTATATTCCTAACTTAGAAATATATAACTCGTCATGTTCACAATTCCATAAGATTTTTTTTTTATTTATTTCTTATTTATTCATTTATTTATTTATTTTTACTACTAATGAAGAGTTTGAAAAGCCGCCATATTTTAACGGCTAGTGGTCCTCTCTCGTTTGTTAACATCACGGTCTGTAGTCAAACGGAAACTTTAAACTTCATCAACGTTTGTCTGATTGTTTGCTTATGATCGTCTGTGTGTGTGTGTGTGTGTGTGTGTGTGTGTGTGTGTGTGTATTACTTGGGTTGTTTCTGTGTATGCATATAAGAATGTATGTATGTGTGCATGTATATATGTATATACGTATGTATGTGCGCTTAGATTAGTGCATGTACTTCTACTGCTCCCTCCTCTGCTTCATGCATGACATTAATCTAATCCTCCTCTTAACTTCACCTTCGTTTTCTTTGTAATTTTTTTTACTTTCTCTAGAATGGTTTAATATGATAACAAAATTATAAAGAAAATATTAAAGATGTTAATCTGTATGTACTCGGTAAGATTTACGTTATCGTGTTTGAGCACAAAACAAAACAAAGCCTAGTAATGGTGGGGCCGTTACTAGCTGGCGCCACAATGTTTTCGGGTCATGTGGACGTGCGTTGCAAGGCGTGACAAGGAAAAGTGGAAGGTAAACAGCTCAGAAAAAGAAAAAAAAATCAAATAGCCTCTGAAGTGTAGGTAAATTACATACTCGTATCTGAGTTTCTGAAGTGCTGGGCGAAATAAGGAAACATGACATGGCAATTACGATTCATATTTTTTTTGTCTTAGAGTTGTCCATCCCATTTTTGATGAGCGTTTAAATATTATGAATCATCTCTCTTTAATATTAGTCTGCATCAGTGAGAAATACGCACAAAATACACGCGATGAACGTGTATGAACGGATGGGCGCCATTTGTCAGTCATGATCAGGAAGACCAATAAATAAAGAAATAGGCAGTTAGGCACCTGCTGCTACAGATGCAGACAGTCACATGAACAATCCTCTTTTCTACATTGAATTCACTTTTAATTAAAATTCTGACTCAATGATTCACACTTCGGCTCTTGTTGACACAAGTTCCAAGAGAGAGAGAGAGAGAGAGAGAGAGAGAGAGAGAGAGAGAGAGAGAGAGAGAAGAGAGAGAGAGAGAGAGAGAGAGAGATTCGCGCGAGGGTCGTAACGCACTTAACAACATCAAACAGAAGTGAATACAGTTCCACCTTCGACACAAAAAAGAGACGGCATGGTGTTAGCGCAACGGAAAGCCATCACAGTAATGTGGCGCCACAGAAGACACTGCACCAATTATTCATTAAAACAACATCGGTGTATTTTCAATATAAACTATATGAAATTCTACAACTTTTAAACTGTGCACAATTTACCAACGCAGTCATCCGGAAACCACCGGAAACTCAGAATTACATACAGATAAGCGCGATGTGACGTTGCGGTCACGACGCGGCACGCGCAGGCAGCCTGAACACTGCCTTGAGCGACATGGAACGGTAATTACACTCCCCACCAAATAAGGATGATTATAGGTATGAAAAATGTTGATGATCATAAAAAAAAAAAAAAGAAAAGGTGGACAAAGGCAAGATATCATCTACTACTTTTTTTCTCCATCCGGTCAATATTCACACACACACACACACACACACACACACACACTCACACATGAGTGCACGCTCGTCTCTTGTATTGCTCCCCCTAATTAAGAAGTCTTACTATGAATACTAAACCAGCGACAAACTAAGTGCAAAGCCTAATCACGTCTGCACGGCACGGGACAGCCTCGCCGCGCCATGCAGTCAGTACTCACACGATGCCTCCACGCCGCCATTGTGACAGCCGCCACGCACATACCTGAGGGAGGAAAGAACATTAATTAACTCATTACTGAGTGCTACCCCCTGCACGGTATTCTCCCTATTCTTACAAAACACACACACACACACACACACACACAGGTAGCTTTAATTGTCAAGTCGCCATAATTAATATACCTTAAGCCTTGAGTAAGCCAGTGTGAGGCATTTTACTTTGTTAAGAATTATTTTACTTCCTGTTTAACTTTAACTTAAAAAAAATGAATGAATAGCTTCAAAGAATACTTTTCTAACTAGAATATAAGCATAGTGCCACATTTATTGTCCGTTATGGTGCTGTGATAAGTTTACGATACAACGTTATTTCCTATAGTCAAGTTCGCGAAGGTCAAATCACTCATTTTAACACGTCGAAGCTTTAGACTGCATCATTCGTACGCACGTCGTTCGCACATAAAATTTCAGCATATACTCATGGCGAAGCAAAGGAATTTTTCCAGTGTGATATCATATTGCCGTACACGTAATTCACTTCATCGGTCATCTAGATTTAGCATTATGATGGCAGCAGCGCGCCTTGCTCTCTAACAACACGTCTTTCCCATTATGTTGTTCCTGCCCAAGTCACGTTCACGCTTTTCTTTGGATCACCACGGATTTACCTTGTATGTCTGGCCTAAATTATATCCCTGTATTATCTCCCAAATGCAGCTTACTTGATATACCAAAATCCAGAATATGATTAGAAAAGCAGTACGTCTCTCTCTCTCTCTCTCTCTCTCTCTCTCTCTCTCTCTCTCTCTCTCTCTCTCTCTCTCTCTCTCTCTCTCTCTCTCTCTCTCTCTCTCTCTCTCTCTCTCTCTCAAATTAAAGGACGTCTAATGTACCACTGCCGCGGCTTCCATTCCTGGTCTAGTATTTATTCTTTTCATAGTGACGCTTTTTCTTCATTTGTTAAAGGCGACAGCCATTGGAACTTCGAAACATACATTTATCATTAACACGTCACACACACACACACACACACACACACACACACACACACACACACACACACACACACACACACACACACACACACACACACACACACACACACACACACACACACAACATTTGTCTGTTTTCCGAGCACTAGAAATCAAATTTTGTCAATTTCTCCTTGATTCTTGGGTCTTGTTTTTACGTCTCCCTGTCGCCCTCACCAAACCATTCTTCGAAATTGTATAATCTGGTTTGGTCATTGACTGCTAATTGATTTTTGATGATTTCATTCCAATATCATATTTTAAACTCAATTACGACGTTCAGAATCTACGGGATCTTGCTTCCTTTAAAAACACATGGCTAATTGCAATTGGATGTGTGATTTGAATTTAATGAAACTCGGAGATATAACATAAATTTACGTAATTGTGCCCATAAAAATGTGACAATTTATCTATCTGCACTAAGCACTACTTAGTGATATAATTATGTATCTATTGGCCACTCATTCTATCTTCCTGTCTATCTGTCTGTCTGTCTGTCTGTCTGTTTTTCTCTGTATTTATAAATATTCCGAGAGGTCGATGAGACAGATACAAGAGACCTGCTGAGAGAGATCCTTATTAGTTAATGGGGCGGGGGGCGTAAATATCGCAATATGAGTTTTGTCACTGAGGATATCACTGCTCCCGATACACTGTGTGTCCATCTCCAATAAATCAATGAGTAATCTTTTTTTTTTTTTTTTTTGTCAAGCAGCCGGTGAGAAGGTTTAGGTGGATGGCAGGGAGGAGAGCGGGGGTGGCGTGGGCTGTTGTCTCTATCAACGATGAAGCCTCCACGCCTGCTGCCCTGGAGCCAAGTCATAGCTCGATGGTTTAATCTACGTCATTTCAACATCAAACGGGCGTGATTTCGTGCCATTAGCAAAACTTCAGTTCTTCAAAGCTGGCACCATGATTACAATGACTTATTTCCGTCAATGGGTGAAACGCCTTGAGATGGAGTCTTGACGTGGACGAGACAAGATGCGTTCAAGAAACTCATTACATGCACCTCCACTTCCCTGAAGAGTGTTTTGCGGCCTCACAGCATGCCTCTCCACGTAGCATACATATATATATATATATAGAGAGAGAGAGAGAGAGAGAGAGAGAGAGAGAGAGAGAGAGAGAGAGAGAGAGAGAGAGAGAGAGAGAGAGAGAGAGAGAGAGAGAGAGAGAGAGAGAGAGAGAGAGAGAGAGAGAGATTCAGCCAAATTCTAGGAACACCAGATCAGAAAAAGTATATGTAACACCATTGGAAGGTCAACTACCAATGGTCTGAAAGATATCACGAACATATTTTCTAAAAACCTGCTTAAAGAAATTCCCAGCTCTTATGAAATGAATAAATCCTTCTTTTCAACCTTTCATCCAGCAAATATCGAGAGACTTGCACTTTGGTCAAAGCCAAAGTGATTACGATTGCTTACGACTTCGACTCCCTAAAACCTCAAGCACCATCACCAGGATCTTCATTCACTCCGTATAGATTAGCGCTTCATTTGCAGAGATAATTTTTCTGTAAGTTCTTTACTATTTACTTCACCCGATGAAAAGCCTTGCCGAGATTAATGCTACCTCTCAACCCAAGGTTAAGCACCGTGAACACACACACACACACACACACACACACACACACACACACACACACACACACACACACACACACACTTTCTTACTGCCAGAAGCTCCTCTACACAGGTGCCTGTAAGAAAGTCTCCATGCGTGTCCTATCATCGCACACTGCGTTACTAACGTCACTGCAGTAGACGAAAACATCGTGAATTGAATTGAAGTACATTGCGAGAAGTTACATTATACAAATCACGATGCAAATGAAAGAGATAAATGATTTTAGTTTCCTTCCGTGATAACTGCATGCACTGCTTGTTATATATGCAGATATGCCCTCCCGAACATTAAATAACTTTCACATATTAAAAAAAGCTTCCTACTTCTTTTCCTCATTGCAAGGGGATGTGCCTCAGACTTCTGTGAGTGGCCTGTTGGGAGACTAATCTCCAGCCACTTACTATTTTATTTCTAGGTTGTAACAGTGGTTTACAGCCCACCGCCATAGACTACGGTTGCAGTAAATCCTTGTCTCGACATTTAATACAACGCGGAAAGGATTCAGCATCGTGTTAAAAGCACCCATTAGACCGAGTGGCAACAGGAATCATTAATAAAAAATATATCTCTTTACAGTGTGTACTGTCAAAGACTAACTGTGGCCCTATATACTAGACATTTTCCTGCTTGAGGCACATCTATACCTCACGCCCCTTGACCTCTTGGGGATGCAACCATAAGTAGAACACGAAGAGCTCGGGACTACTGATAAATATTTACTCGTAAATCTAACAACCATCAGTCTGCCTGTCCATTTTGTGAGTGTGTTTATAAACATGATAACACAGTGCTCATACGAAATCTTAAGAGCACAAACACGAACGCCCGTGCACGCGCGCACACACGCACACACACACACACACACACACACACACACACACACACACACACACACACACACACACACACACACACACACACACACACACACACGTCCTTAACGCTGGAAAAAAAAATAATATAAGAGGGAGAAATGATACTAAAAGATAAAATTCATGGAGTCAAAGTAAGTACAAATTAGTTTCATAAAAAAGAGACATCAAGTATATCACTTTGGTCAACCTTAACTTACGGGACGGGCGTAATGGGTTCATGGAGGGGAATGACTTGGAGGAGTGCCAGACAGGGGACTGAATATATGTGGGCTGTCGCGAGTATGTGGTGTAGAGGGGGAAGTATGGGTGGTGAAAAGGTATGGGTGTTTGGTGCTTGGTGCATGAAGGGTGAAAAGTAGAAAATAGGTAGTCTTTAATGAGAGGAGAAGAAACGGCAAATGCAGATGGGTGCGGGGATAGGTAAGTGGGGGAGAGTCAGGTGTGTAATGCCTTGGTCAGGGGGCGTGAGGACATCTGCAGAGTCAGTTATGGAAGTTATTGAAGAGTAAATGAGTTGGAAGTGCACTGGGCGGGAATGACCAGTCGGGTGCATTGTGACTCGTCCGTGGGTCAGGATGCAAAGAGTGTGGGTCATAGCGTGGGTTGTGACTCGAAGAATGAGTGAGTGCGAAGGGGCGTGGTGCGGGAAGGTTGTATGGAGATGTGGAGGGCGTGGAGGGCGTGGAGAGTGGGAGGGCTCAAGGGCACAATCCTCGGGCACTGCTTGAGGCAAATCACCACTGCACCTCCGATAAAAAGGGTTCAGCATTTTCCTCCACGACCTGGCTTCGAGGTAAATGGTTCTCCCGCACCACAAGCTTTATCCTTTTGTTCCCATAATTTAATTGCATTTTCTGAGTGCCGTCGAATTTCCACCTGGTCCCTCTTTGTGTATTATCGGATGGACCAGTCTATTGGTGATTTTAGTGCAGCCTTAAAAATTTTTACACACGTTTATTTTATGTACTTCTCTCCAAATAACAATAAGAAAACATTTCCGTGCAACAAGACTTTCCCTCTTTTCAAAAATATAAAATTCTATACACAAGCTTATCTCTCGCCCCTACGACGGTGTTTTGGAGGTGGGTTTCTCCTCTTCCAACTCTCGGCTCGTCCATTTGATAAACATTCAAAACATTTTGCACGTCCCTTTCAAAAATTAAATAAAACCAAACATTTTTGCGTACGAATTGCGAGCTTGTAATAACGCGAGCAATTCCCGTCACGCATACCCTCGATCTGGTTCCAAAGACTTTTATTTTGTGGTTGGTTGGAGGCTCGTCCGTTTCAAATCATCACTTCAAACTGTCATTCCATTTTCATCCTTTCCTCTCAATTTCTCCTTTCCGCCATTCATTTCTTCTGTCTGCCTCCCTCTTCCTGTTTCGTACCTGCCGCGTCTCAGGTTGAATTAATTGGGTATGCTCTTGGGAGTTTCAAATTAAGACTACAGTGAGGAAACCTGCATACGAGAGAGAGAGAGAGAGAGAGAGAGAGAGAGAGAGAGAGAGAGAGAGAGAGAGAGAGAGAGAGAGAGAGAGAGAGAGAGAGAGAGAGAGAGAGAGAGACAGAGTGGACGAGCAGGAAAGATAGGACAGACACACACACACACACACACACACACACACACACACACACACACACACACACACACACACACACACACGCACGCACGGACGCACGCACGCAGACGGAGCCGGAAATGAAGACAAAGACGGACAGGGAGATTGTGATCAAGAAGCTAATAGTTGTGTGTGTGTGTGTGTGTGTGTGTGTGTTCACACACACACACACACACACACACACACACACACACACACACACACACACACACACACACACACACACACACACACACACACACTTATAATCTTAGTTATGTTAATTGTGTTTTATGTTTGCGGAACATCAAAAAATAATGTAGTAGTAGCTTTCGTAGATTTTCTTTTTTATATAAACGTAAGCAAGTAATTTATTGATTTGGTTTCTGTGACAGTCTGCATGTCACTGAGAGAATATGTTACTCGGAAGCGGATCAGAACCCTTCACGCACAATAAGACAGCGTTTCTCGACGACAATCTTCACTTAAACCTCCATTTGTCCTCACAGCACTACACACATAATCTAGAACCACGTTTCGTTTTCAGATTTCGCCTCGCTTCAGAATGATAAATGACTGTCTCAGAAGGAAGCGTGGCCCGGTGAATATACTGCTCCCCCAAGCCGCCCGCTGAACACAGGAACGCGGGAGACCATCCGAGGAAGCAACGAGCTAAAGAGATCAGCTCCCCTTCCTCTTTGTACCGCGGTATTCATACTTGCGTGGAACCCTGTCCTTGTTATGTTCTTCCTGGATTACACTTCCCTATTCTGCTTTGTTCTTTCCTTCCTTAATAGATTTTATCGACCTGACTCACAGCGATTCTCATTTCTTTTCCAAACACACGTCTTTAATTCAAACTTGTTGCAAACTCGTGACTAGATATTTTCATGTGATGTCGTACTTTCGCCCGTGACAAAGACTAATTGGGTCAATTCCTCAAGTTTCCTAAAACTTTAAGCCTGAGGCGGGTGTGTCTCCTACAGATGTAGCATACAGGTCCATTGAATCTCCAAAAGCGCTACTCTTGCTTCTACGGTGTTACCTTTGAATGCTGCAAAGATGAATGCACAGCTATTCCGGCAAGCGTTATCAGTCCTCCTTGGCTATAATTCGGCTTCACTCAGTTAATCTGAACATAGTTCTTAAAATCACAGAATATTACAACATCTTAGCTTGAAATTATATATACGCGCAATTGCACAGAAGTAAATGTATTTTGTGATTTAAACAGCCGAGTCTTTGGCACACACACACACGCACGCACGCACGCACACACACACACACACACACACACACACACACACACACACACACACACACACACACACACACACACACACACACACACACACACACACACACACACACACACACACACACACACACACACACACACACACAGTACTTTAGTTCCTCCAAGACTCTACTAATGCACTTATATTTGAAAATGATCTTCATTAACTAAATAGCATTTTCGTTCTCTTGTACTCACTGCATCTGCTACTGGCGTCATGAGGAAGGCTTGAATACTTTAGGTCCTTGGTGCAACTTAGTTATGTCTTGAGCAAATGTGAAAATAAAATATTTCGGTGCATTTTAACAACTTATATTGCACATAAACAGTAACAGAAGCCAGAGTCTCTCCCTCCCATCTTCTAATAGACGTTTAGTAACAAAGAGTTGGAAAAGGGTCAAGGTCATCTCAGTTCCAAAGGTGTACAGATATTTGAGGGAATTCCATATATAAATATGTGAAAAAAAAAAAAAAAGAGAAGGCAGAGTATTCCGAGTAGACAGTAGCCTGTCGCTGGCACGTCTTATTTTGGTTCATCAAACGATTATTCGTTTCTGTGTTCCACATCAGAGAGAGAGAGAGAGAGAGAGAGAGAGAGAGAGAGAGAGAGAGAGAGAGAGAGAGAGAGAGTGGGGGTGGAGATGGAGGGAGGGGGAAACAAAAGCCACTCTAAATCCTTCACTCAACTACAAAGTAAAATACAAATACACAGAGACTGACTGGTGTAAGCTGACGCACCACCACCACCAGTACCACCACCATCACCACCACCACCACCACCACCCCCTCCCGCCCCCCAAATCCAAACACCCACACCAAGAAACAAAGGGCAACAGGTGGCTACAAAAATCAACTATTACAGCCACCTTCTCCACCACCATCATCGTTCCCCCCTTCTGGATGTTTGCCAGACACGTGAGAAACTCAGCACTTCCTTCCCCCTCCCCCCACTTACATTTTGCTCTCTTCTTTCCTCTCTCCCTTCGTTTCCTCCTTTACTGTCTCTCTCATGTCTTTGTGTGTGTGTGTGTGTGTGTGTGTGTGTGTGTGTGTGTGTGTGTGTGTGTGTGTGTGTGTGTGTGTGTGTGTGTGTGTGTGTGTGTGTGTGTGTGTGTGTGTGTGTGTGTGTGTGTGTGTGTGTGTGTGTGTCATACTTCTCTTTGTCAAGTGCAGACAAAAGAGATCGGGAGAGGATAATTGTCTTGACTGACTCACTGACTCACGCACAACTGTCCTATTCATCTTCACGTTCGTCTGTATTCATTTTTACCAAGGACGCTTATCTGAGCACGCTCCACTAACACATGAGACGCTGATTTAGTTTAACGGGCTAGTGATTCTTCCTTTTTTTTTCTTCCAGTCTCCTTGTTTGCACCCACACGGACACCGGACCCTCCTTACCCTTCCCTCTCACCCTCACCTCATCGTTCATTCCCCTCTCCCCTTACACACGCACTCAGAAAAGCGAGAATATAAGCATCATCTCCTCAGCTAGTCACCAGCTACCGGAAGGGAGCAAGACAAGGCAGGGCGGTGATTCAGAGAGGAGAGCAGAGCAGAAGAAAAATCACCCAACTCTCCAGGTATTAAAGTTTCATCAGGGATCCAGGTGCCCCTCACGCCCCCTTGCAACACCTCCATCGCACCTGCCCATTCAAGCAGAGTCTCTCGTCCGTCATGCTGCCACCCGCTCGTTATTCCTCGCTTCCATACTAGATAACCTTCTCCGGCGGGAACAAAAGAAGGTCGTCAGTCGGTCGGTCGGTCCGTCGTTCGTCTCCTGTGCAGCTCTGACGCCTCTTATAATATTACAGTAAATTATCAATGCCCTGAAAGCAAAAAACCCTAGATGCTTTTTTTTTTTTCCATCTCTCTCTCTCTCTCTCTCTCTCTCTCTCTCTCTCTCTCTCTCTCTCTCTCTCTCTCTCTCTCTCTCTCTCTCTCTCTCTCTCTCTCTCTCTCTCTCTCCATCCAGTTCATGAAATAGATTAAAACACGTCCTTCAAAAGATTGATTCTAAATTCGAGCAACGAGGAAAGACCGACCAAGACAAGGAAGTGGGAAGACAGAATAATGAAAAAAAAAAAAGAGAGAACAGGACGGATACAGCTCGGGGGAAAAAAGGGATAAAGGGAGGAATGGTGGAATGTAGTGAATATCATAATGGAGAGGTGGTTTGAAAGCAGGATAAAAGGAAGAACGGATATGGGAAGAGGGAGATTGAGAAAGGCGAAAGGAAGTAAAGGAGAAGCCAATGCGAGATTTGATAAAAGCACGAATGGAGGAAGGAAAGAGAGAGAGAGAGAGAGAGAGAGAGAGAGAGAGAGAGAGAGAGAGAGAGAGAGAGAGAGAGAGAGAGAGAGAGAGAGAGAGAGAGAGAGAGAGAGAATGACAGGAAAACGATAATAGATACACGAGATGACATATGATAAAACATGGAAATATATGAAAAAATAAATAAATAAAATGAAATAGAATGAAATATCAGTAGAATGTTAAGTAGACAATGAAATGGGAAGAATGTGGCGGAAGAGATGAAGAACATAAGGATAGAAGGGGTGAGGACAAAGGAAGAGGAGAGAGAGGAAAAACTGTGCTAAAAAAGAAAGGCAGAAAGAAAAAGGGAGTGAGGGGTGATAAAGACGGATAAGGCCAAGAAAAAGGAAGATGTTTTGAAAAGGTGAAAGAAACGAGAAGCTAGGGAAGAGGTAGAAAAGTTGATGCTCTCTCTCTCTCTCTCTCTCTCTCTCTCTCTCTCTCTCTCTCTCTCTCTCTCTCTCTCTCTCTCTCTCTCTCTCTGGGTGTGTGTGTGTGTGTGTGTGTGTGTTTGAGAGAGAGAGAGAGAGAGAGAGAGAGAGAGAGAGAGAGAGAGAGAGAGAGAGAGAGAGAGAGAGAGAGAGAGAGAGAGAGAGAGAGAGAGAGAGAGAGAGAGAGAGAGAGAGAGAGAGAGAAAGAGAGAGTTTCACAAATACTTTTCGAAAAATTTAATACTTACATCCAAATAAAAGATCGTGACAATGTAATTTCATTATTCCTAAAATATACGACCTAAATTCCAGCATTCTATCAAACGTAAACACAAAATTTGAAAATATTCCTGTATGGAGGCACTGATTTACAAACCTCCGCCACTGGGCATGATCCCACAGCAAGTCTATGGAGTCCTGCTTGTGGTCCTGCCAATACTACACACCGGGCTCTGCTACCTCACTCTGACTACCCGACCAGATGGAAATAGGTAGGTGTGTTTCATACAGGGACTGCCACGTGTAAGCCTGGTCGCTTCTTGCAGCTTCCCTTATTTCTTATGTTCTTATGTTCTTATGACACTCATGCATAAAACGAATGAGATATTGAAATGATTGCTGATTTTGTTCAAGCGTGGAAAATGGGGCATTTCTTAAGTTGTAATCCTCTATGTTAACTATTGGGTGATAAACAATAAAGAATGCTTTAAACTATGTTATAGTTAGCATATTCTCTGTCCCTGATTCTAACAAGTGTTTTAAGTGTTTTAAGCTACACGTTGTCAAGACAATTGATCGACCTAAGCTGACCTGTGAGCTCTACAGGACAGACCAGAAAATGCTCACTTAACTCACTAAATGCTAGGTATAAGTACGTAAATAAATAAATAAATAAAAATAACAATGGAGACACCAGAGGACAAACGAGAATGATGTGCTGGCTCTTGGCTAAGGCAATGCGTCACACGCTACACACTGGATATAGACATACATGTTCTATGTTCCTTCCACACTGTCATTATGTTAAATAACTCTTTAGTATCTAAACTGTGTGTTTCTCGATGCCTTGATATAAGTCACGATGTAAGTACTGAAAATATGGTGTAAATCAAACCATGCCGTTAGTAAGCACCTCACCACAGCTCTCACACACACACACACACAGAAGTTACTTCAAATAAAGACATTGAGAGTGACCTTTATTTTTAACTCTCAAAGAGCGAAAGCCCCGTGAAATAGACGTTGATCCGCTTCTCTAACCGCCGTCCCAGTATTACCCATCAACTGCACTCAATGAATACATAGTTAATAAATTCCAATTTTTAAATTCCTTTCGTGTCGAATACGGAAAGCCATGACCCCACAAGCACTACCATTTCCTGCAGGAGGGGTCGGCGCACTGCATTAGAACATTATGACTTGTGTATCGGCAAGATGGAAAACATAAGATGTGAAGAAGCTGCAGGCAAATGAAGGGATGCGCAGGGGGCGGTCTGCAAGGTAACCATGAATGCCAAACAGCAACACATGCAGCACTGAGTGGGCAGTGAAATATTGAAGACAATCAGTTTGTGAAGGGGGGTTGATGAACCAATATCTGACTCCACGCTGTTTAAAAGTGTCACGTGCTCGCACTCCCCTACACACGAGAGGCGTACTGCATAATGGATGGACAAGTCTACTGTGCAGAGTCAGCATTTTACAGGGGAACATCAACTCTCATAAAACGGCACATCAAGCAACTCAGTAAAATGTTATTTATCAAGAATTGAGTTTAATTACCTGGTTCATGTACTCATATGCATTCAAAATGGCACATTACAGACCATGTTATGAAGAAGTTAATATTATGTTTTAGGATAAATGCAGGTTATTTAATTTAAACAGTTCTCTGATAAACAAAGAACTCCGCGGCATTAAAATGGATGGCTTGAACGCTCGTAACGCAAACTATTCCACACCTGGGCAATCAAGGTGTCACAGACCTTTCCTCCTCTCTACATTGACCTTTGCCACACAAATTACCGGATGACTATAGAATATAACAATAATAATTATAGAGATGCTAATGACACTGATATCAATCATACCATCATGTACAATATTAACAATAATAACAATAAAATAATAATAATGATGATGATGATGATGAAATCATCATCATTATCATCATCATCAACATAATCATCTTTTAAAATCTCTTTGCGTTATCAATCAAGTTTGAATATTTTTTCCACCAGTAAAATACAAACATTCTCTGACACCATAGCATGAAGTATAATATTTTGTATACTTTATGTGTGGGAGCTGCGGGTTACCGAATAACTGTTTCCATTCCCTCCACGGAATTCAGAGTTCTGGCCACAAAAATAGCGCAAAGCATCAAAATATAATATCATTACCTCAATATTTTTACCTCTTTCAGCTCGAAATGAATTTTTGAGTGATCCCACTGAGTCAGGTAGTAATTCTTGGCGGGATACAAAACAGATAGAAACAAATGTTAGAGATAATGAATGATGTTAGAAACTCACCGCTGCGCCACTTCTTTCCCGTGCCAGCCATGCATTTCATGAAAACATGCCGATATGTTCCTCCTTAACTCTTTTGATTTCATTCCTGTTCAGCAAAATATCGGACTCAAGGGATGAAGATTCGATGAAGATTCGTGTATACGCACCTGTGAGTGTATAAAGCAGGGCCATTGAGTTACTTCAGAAATAATGCCGGACAATGAAAATTAAAATGATTAAATTTATTTAGGTCTGTCCTAATACATAAACACTCATACATAAACATAATAAAGAAATCTGCCGCTCCTGGTTTTACATTTTTCTCTTTAGCCTGTAATTTTTCTTTTATTTATTTTATTTCATTAATTGAACTATTTATTTATTTATTTATTTATTTATTTATGTTATTACTTAAATTTTTGTATTTCTATCTATTTTTAATTTTTCATTTATTATTTATTTGTTTATCAGTACCATTAATTTACTTATTTATGTCATATTTTCTTTTTGTATTTTTATCTATCTGCTGTTTCTATTTATTATTTATCAGTTCACCAGTATCATTTATTATTGTTATTATTATTATTATTATTATTATTATTATTATTATTATTATTATTATTATTATTATTATTATTATTATTATTATCATTATTATGCTGTTGTTGTTGTTGTTAATAAGAAATAGTCTGGCGAAAGGTTACATGGTTATAATTATGAAGCACAACACAATAAGAAGTGTAAATCACACCTGAAGTGAAACAAATAACCATCCCCACCACTACCGCTGCCTTTCTATCTTTGCTATAATTCCCGTGTTTGCATTATAATTTTTCCCCATACTAAATAAATGTGCATGACTCTCAACCTCAAACCATAAAAAATAAAAGAAACAAAAAATGGAAACTTAACACGTCTGTATGAAGAAGGATGCTGCCTTTCACCAACAACAGCTTAGACACACCTTTACCACCACCACCACCACCACCAGCAGCACACTAAATAAACTAACAAAGAACATACATAGGCGTTTCCCTTTAGAAGGAAACTTAGAGGTCGCCAGCCGTAGTACTCCTGTGTGTGAGCGTCGACTTAACAACCCCCTGGACCAGAATGGACTCGACGGCGGCCTTGTATTGCTCGTTCCAACTAATGACGGCAAAGGCGGTGATAATTGGTATCGGTTTGACGGTACCTCTCTCTCTGAAACCTTTCCTCTTGATTGAACTGCCGACTGTTTGATTGTTATGACTCCTGTACAGCTAACAATGAAAGGCCAGGCTTGTCACGGGGGAGGATAGTTGAGCCGTAGAATGAAAGTTCGGTAACAGTGTGCGCATAACGAAGCTTTACGAGAGAATATCAATTTCACAAAACAAGGACAATGGTGTGTGTGTGTGTGTGTGTGTGTGTGTGTTTTGAAGCACTCTAAGATTTTGCTCAATATATAACAGCGCCTCTATCATGTGTCGCCTCCAGTGATGCATCAAGAATTTTTTTCCGGATATGATGTCAGTGAAGACACCACATAGGCCGGAAATTTATGTCTCGGATGCTAATGCGAACACTTATGAATACGTAAACAAAACTAGGTCAAGTTAGTTTTGACTATCTGACTATCAGTCTATCTAGTGTTCAAATAAGAGGCCTTTATGCACCACAGGCGAGTAAGGAAACGTGAGTAAGGATGAAACGAAATAAAAAAAAAAAAAAAGGGCCATAGATCATCCATGTGTTCATCTCATTTCATAAAGATCGCCAGGCAACTCGATCAAACCTATATAACTAAGTACACAAAGAAAAAAAAAAACAGCAGATATATATATACCACAAAAGCAATATTGCCACCTATAATACATACGTTTAAAGTTGAATATTATAGCCAGACTTAAATTTCCTGAAACCATTCGGGAACAATTTCCTGGAACGAAATGATGACG
>NC_087164.1:24497422-24507422 GCF_035594125.1 Scylla paramamosain
AACACTAATAGACCATATTAACTCAGAAGGCTTCTGTAATTGCCAGCACACACAGACACCAGCCACCCAACCACCTATCTGATGGCGAACACACACACACACACACACACACACACACACACACAACATGCCGCCCAATCAGAGCAAGAAAAATTCAATAAGTAAGGATGCAGTTCATCTCTATCGAATGAAGTCAATATGTATATAATCAAGTAAATGAAATCATGTATCATAACTTCAGCAATACACATCTTTCGTTCATTTCTGCTTTTTAATGAATGCATTTCATTATTTTCTTTTAACTAATATTCAGAGTTGCAGATGGACGCGTCACTGGAAAACTGGGATACAGATATTTACATTTTCATCATCATTAACAAAACCCAAAGCTCTCGTTGAACAAAAAAAAAAAACAGAAAAGACAAATTTCCTTCTCGGACATGCTGGAGGCTACGCAGCCCCGTTAATGCGTGGAAAAATCTTTTCGTGTAAGAAAAGGAGAAAAGATCAAATAAATATATTGCCTGGGGAACAAGAGGCCTCAGCGGTAGCAGACAAGAGAACACCACACCATAAAGCCACAGAGTAAAGGAGCAGAGAACCATGAGACAAAAAACGTCCCACCAACACACCGGAAGACGAGACAAGTCGACACAGATCGACCTGCAGTCATCGACTTCTCATAAAGTGCCTGAAACAATGGTTTATGGGGCACGGGTCGCGACGGTGAAACGGCAACAGGAGGGGAGGTCGTGGAGCGGAATGAAAAGAGGAGAAGGAGGAGAAGAAGGAGGAGAAGGAGGAGGAGTAGGAGGTGCATAAAAAAGAGTATGAGGAGGAGGAGGAGGAGAAAGAGGAGGAAGCGATGGTAGTGGTAGTGGAGGACAACAAAAATGGAGCAAGATGAGGAGGCAGGAAAGGTGAAGATGGAAAAAGGATGGAAAGTGAGTTGAAAAACTTAAAAGCAGGTAAAAGGGAGGAGGGACGAAAACTCGAGAGGCAGAGGAGGAGAAGAAGGAGGAGACGGAAGAGGGAGATGTTATTATGAGTCGATGAGGAGAAGCAAAGAGATGGATATGAAGGCAGGCAGTGGCGGAGATGTATGCAGAGAGCCCCTGCCCACATGCCTTGGGGCTGGTGTGCAGAGGAATGAAGAGGCCACGTCACCTGGAAAATGATGAAACGAAGAAGTATGTTGGGGAAGAAATGAAGCATGAATCAAAGTACAGAGGCAAACAGGAAAAGTATGCAAAATAAGGCGGGAGAGGAAAGATTTAAAGGCAAGGAAGAAGGAAGAAGAAATGAAGGCAATAGGGAAGAAAGACTTGAAAAAGCTTCAAATAATGGAGAGATGAAAAAGATGAAGGGAGGGAGAAAAGTGAAGACAAAAGGAAGAAGAAAAGGTAGAAAAACATAAGGAGGATAGCATGAAAGAAAGATAGGAGAAAGGATGAAAAAAAACGAAAGGAAAAGGGGGAGGAAGAAAGATGAAAGCAGAATGGAATCGGATGTCTTGAAAATACATTTATAAAAGCTGACACTGACAATAATAGGTGGAGGGCGTTTTGTATAAGGCAGTTCATTAAAATGTAAAGGCATTCAGTCTAGATGAATTGCTACCAGATCATTTACCGTGAGCAAACTGAACCTCTCTCTCTCTCTCTCTCTCTCTCTCTCTCTCTCTCTCTCTCTCTCTCTCTCTCTCTCTCTCTCTCTCTCTCTCTCTCTCTCTCTCTCTCTCACACACACACACACACACACACACACACACACACACACACACACACACACACACACACACACACACACACACACACACACATCTGCCAGATAAGAGAAAAGCGTGATTTCCCGTCAACAAGCACCAGCAGCTTAAAACACAAACAATAAACCATAACTGACTGAGCCACGAAATACGGGAACTCATCAACCCAGAGAGGGGGCTTCTTAGGTGCAATTATCATCAGCAACATAAATTTTCTTCCCACAAAGAGATGAGACAACCAATGGGACGAGCGGCTCGCTCATTTGCTATCCTACTATAGAATGAACGAAAATACCACTGCGCAAATAAAAACAAAAAACTCGTTGGTCTAAATATAGAACACAAGAGCACAGTTCTCGCCTACACGCCCCCATTAAGGATATTAGAAAGTTAATTATGTGTTCAGTGTAAAGGAGATAATATGGTAAGTGGATATTGTTGTAAAAAAAAATAACATTGGAGAAAGATATAGCGTTTTCGACAAAAGTTAAGATTCCACTCATGAACTTTTTTTTTTTTTTCAGTGAATTTGTGCTTTGCGAATGATAGAATGAAACGTGAATATGGTGAGGTATATTGAGCCCTTTCTAAATGTTTCAGTGTCAGTGGTATAACGAGGAGGTGCAATGACCTGCTTCAGCTGTACATTTTACTGACGCTACAGGTACGGTTGTGTTCGCACCATATCTGGAATAAAACTCCATCAACGTCTTTGCAATGTTAAAACCGATAGATGCACACTTGAGACTGAACACAGTTAAACGAAATTAACAATAATAAAACCATTGAAACAGATGACGATGAATAGAAAGTAATAAATAAATAAGATAAAAACAAATAAATAATCAGGGTTATGACTCTTCATACACGGAAGAGTTGGCCTCGAGATGTAAACAGAAAGGCAGTCTGCTATAAGTAGTTCTATAAGCATAAGAGGGACCAAAATGTGAGATTGTGATTTTATTTTACTTAGATGCAAAGATATTGATGTGAGGAATGAAAAGCACACACATAAAAGAACTCATTACCGCATGACAAAAATTGGACCGTCTTGTGATATGGAAAGTATTGTTCTGAAAGGGTATGTAAATATCGGAATCTTAATTTGAATGTCTCTCTCTCTCTCTCTCTCTCTCTCTCTCTCTCTCTCTCTCTCTCTCTCTCTCTCTCTCTCTCTCTCTCTCTCTCTCTCTCTCTCTCTCTCTCTCTCTCTCTCTCTCTCTCTGACACACACACACACACACACACACAAAGTCATTTGGAAGCCGCTAATTACTCGCTCTGAGACGTATATTTTCGAAAAGTTTTCAAGGGTATGTGGCTGACAGGACTAAGAATGTCCCGAGCCGCCGGTGGAGACTGATAGGGTGTTTTTGGAATCCTCCCTCAAGTTCTTCCCCTTTACATATCTGCTGAATCCTTTGGGACGTCTTTCCCTCCACTGCATCATAGGTATATTTCCATCTTGAAGGAAAAGTGAAGTAGTTTTTTGTTACGCTGAAACCCACGACGCCATTATACAAATGATACGTTCCTGCGTACTTCATAAGACGAATGCCCGAAGGAAAAAGGCCACGTGAAGGATAAACCCCAAGAAATATGTAAGACAGGAGAGTAATGCTCATGACAGCAACATGTGCAGTGCGGGTCAGTATATCATGAATGGAATGCTACGATCCATATCAGGGATAGTATTAGCACTAGTAAATTTTCAGTACCCAAATGAGATTGCATGAGTTTTAAGACAAATGGAGAAGAAACAGAAGGCACCTGTCGTCATTTTCAAGTAGGATAATGAAGACATTTTCTTTCAAATGGATGTGTCACGCCGTAAAATGAAATGGAAATGTTAGGTAACGTTTTTACTAATGCAACACAATTATCTTCCGTATTTTATTTTTCATCTGTCAACGCCAGTAAAGAGATGACACCGCCGGAAAATAAGTTTGAGGGAGTGAGGAGCACAGCGGTCTACTGCGGCACTAATGCTCCACTTTTAACGTTATCTTCCCTGCCAAGCCACCAATGGCCGCCTCTCCCTTGCAGGGTTTGCTTTGGAGTTGCTTACATACACTTCCATGGTATCCTGAGAAGTTCCTTGTTCAGACAATATATATATATATATATATATATATATATATATATATATATATATATATATATATATATATATATATATATATATATATATATATATATATATATATATATATATATATATATATATATATGTTATCTATTTTATTTTTATTTTATTTTTTTCTACTGAGAAAAGAAAAATGCATGCGGTGTTTGGCGCCCATCACCGGCAGATACAATGTAGTCACTGATAAAGGCCCGTCCCATCTGCCCCTCTCCCATACCACCCCATGCTCCTTCATCTTTCAGTGTGATGGGTGAGGCGATAACTAACTTTTGATGTTTTAAAACTTCTCCCGTAACCTGCACGTCAGTATCTATAGCTCACCCAGGCCTCTTTTTCATTCTCTGACTTTCAAGTCTTTTCTTTTTCCTAGTCCTCTTTCATCCACGCTATCCATCTCCATCCCATCCCATTTCCTTCCTTGAATATGGCTCCTGAGTTCCCTACCTTTCTGTCCTTCACCCTCTCTCCTACTTCAATGAACACAGTTCTTCTGTGTTCCCATTTTCTCCATAACGTGTGTGTTTTTTTAACACTTCCAAACTTTTATGAGTTGTGTGTGTGTGTGTGTGTGTGTGTGTGTGTGTGTGTGTGTGTGTGTGTGTGTGTGTGTGTGTGTGTGTGTGTGTGTGTGTGTTTGTGTGTGATCCATCTACAATCTTGATCACGTGCTGGCGTGATCGCCAGCTTTTGTCGTCTCCAAAAGAACTTAGATTTCATGGAGACCATTCTATGGGAAGACTATGACCACACCACACACTATATCACACTATATACTCTTGGCCCACGATGGACAATAACCTCTCGCTGTCTATGAAACATTCTTCAAGGCCTGAGTGTGTTTGCTCCCATGCCTGGTGAGTGCCAGGCAACGACGGTTTTTTTTTGTGTGTGTGTGGAGAGGTATTTACTCTTATCATATATATATATATATATATATATATATATATATATATATATATATATATATATATATATATATATATATATATATATATATATATATATATATATATATATATATATATATATATATATATATATATATATATATATATATATATATATATATATATATATATATATATATATATATATATATATATATATATATATATATATATATATATATATATATATATATATATATATATATATATATATATATATATATATATATATATATATATATATATATATATATATACACACATATTTTTCTCCTATTCTCACTATCTTTGTTTTCACTTCTCTCTCTGTATTTCAACTGTTCCTGTTTCCTCCTTCCATACTCTTTCCCTACGTGTCTTCCTACTCCTTACCACATCTTCCGCCATCGTCTTTACTTCCTGGAGTCCTTCTTGTCCTCCGGCTATGTGCCCGTCCCCTCTTCTGTCCTCCTCCTCCTCCTCGTCTTCCTCCAGGCAGTAAACCACTGTTGATCATCGTACACGTTCTCCCCGCCTCTCGCCCTCCTTGTTCCTCGTCCACTTGACTTTCTAATGAACTACACGTTCATGGCGCCTTGTTCACTTGAAGACACCACTTCTCCTTCATGTGCCTTAACCATCGCCCTGTGCACTTGAATCATGCACTAAATATAATACACTAATTGTTATTGCTTTCATTAAATACACTTTGATATTTCATAATAAAAAGTTAAATACACTCATTATTTTAGTTATTATAGGACAATTATCCTGACGGTCTGTGCCAAGTTAAATTTTGCGAGTATTCTCCGAGGCCACAAAAATACGTATGTATATTCAATTATGAAGCTATCATGTCCAAGCTAAATTGCAATATAATGTTGTTGGTAAAATCCGCGGAATACTTTATATTTTTTTATCTTTATCCTGGTAAATTCCATGACTACTGCAAACTATTCCAATTTGTTGTTATGTGTTAAGGAGGTATACACCTTGAAGCAATGTTCTTCACGCTGCACTGAAACAGTGCCGAGCCAAAATGCACATTCTGTTGAAAAAAAAAAACAGCTTTAAAAATTCCTTTCAAATTACAGGATCGCTTTTTTAATGAACTAAAGGTTTATGCGGAAATCTTTTCGATTTGAAGACTTTTCTGTAAAATGTGCCTCCAAGCGTAACTTAAAAAAAGCTGACGAAGACAGCTAAGTCAGACGGCAGCAGCAGCAACAGGCTCTCTGCACCAAAGCCATTTATCAGAGTGACAACTATTCACACCATCTGAGTACTTAGTAGAGTCACTCACTTTCACTTATAGGTAAAGGTGACAAACACTTGCCATATCTTCAATAGCACTGACTATAGAGCATTCAACTCTAAATTCAACGTTACGGTCAAAAATGAAGATGCGAACAGGTTTTTCGAAACATGAAATGCTCTACAGATCATCAAACCTCAAATAGAGTTTTACCTGAAGATCCGAAGAACTGTTCCCATTCAACGTGTACTGATCAACATTCCTGGAAATTGTCGATGACTTAATGGACACCTTACTGAAAATTGGTTTTCCCTCACTTTGAAATCCAATAAAACAACGACAAAGGGTGAAATGGAAAATCAGTTTATCCTCCAATCACGGAAAATCACAGATAATTCCCTGTGCCTGGCAAAGCCTTTTTAATGGCAATCAGATCTTCGACACATTCTTATCTATTGCAAATTTGCAGTTGATTAAGTTTATATAATGGTTTTCGGTCACTATACTTAAACCCTTCGATTTTAGTTATTGATGGACGTGTCTACAAATTTGTGAAAACGTTCGTTATACACGCAAAAACATTCTATAGTGAGACGTGAATATGAAAGTCATACACTGATACATGCTTTGTCTTAGCCCTCGTTTGTCTTCCAGCCAGCTAGGAGTAAAACCCTGCACCCGCTACACAAAGGCCTTCTGTGACAACCAGAGTTTCCACAGTTTACCTTTCTCGGATTTCCTCACGTACCCATTCATCAGACAACCAACAGAGGAAGATGAATGACCACCTAGTTATGATGAGAGACATCTGTCCCGACCTTGACTCAAGAGCACAGGCCCATGCACACCAACCCAAGTTTAGGAGAGAGAGAGAGAGAGAGAGAGAGAGAGAGAGAGAGAGAGAGAGAGAGAGAGAGAGAGAGAGAGAGAGAGAGAGAGAGAGAGAGAGAGAGAGAGAGAGAGAGACTTACAAACTGGCAGATAGACAAACAAGCAGGCAGATAGACAAACAAGCAGGCAGATAGACAAACAAACAGGCAGTTAGACAGACAAGCAGCCATGCAGACAGTCAGATAAAGACTGACAAACAAAGACGTATATGCAGACGTACAGGTATATATAGACAAACAAACAGACAGACGGACAAAGAGGGACACAGCCATAATATAGTAAAATGAGAAATTCTGCTTCTCTCCTCTTCCTCTTTCCCCTTTGTTCTACGAGTATTGCAGTTCAGTAAAGCTGCAATGTTCTGCCACTGTTTATGATCACAAGGGTTTGTCGGAGTGCTTCGTCAGTTTGTGATTTGAAGAGTTATTGGTATAAACAATGGGAAACATAAAAAAAAAAAGTACGTATTTGTGGAGGTTGGTTCTCGGAGTGCGGCCGGATGCTGTATCACCATGTAGCGTTCCCTCGCCTCGCCATCGTTGTTAGTCTTGCTGGGATTGAAGAGATGAAAATCGGCGAGACAAGGTGAAACAGAGGTGATGAATGAGAGAATGTTAAATGACGCCTTTGTCCTGCCGGGAATATTGCCGATGATGATGATGATGATGATGATGACGGTGGTGGTGGTGGTGGTGCTAATGTTTTTTTTTTTTTGGTGATGGAGACAGTGGTGATGATGACATTGATGATAATGGCACTGATGATGATGATGGTGGTGGTTGTGATGGCTGAAGTGATGATAGTGGTGCTATTGCTATTGATGATGATAGCGATGGTGTTGTTGCTGCTATTGCTGTTGATGATGATACTGGTGGTGTTGATAAGGTTAATGGTATTATAGTGATGATGACAGTGATGCCGCTGTGGCTAATCGAAGTCATGGTGATAATGGCAATAATGACGACGACGACAGTGGTGATAATGATAATGACGATGATGATAATGATGACGATGATGATAATGGTGAAAATGATGATGACAGTGATAATGAAAACTGTCACCCCTCTGACCTAGGTGTCCTTGAACACGCCCAGAGGGTGGTGACGGCGCCCCTTCCTTACCTTACCACCTTCATAAACCGCGGGTCGGGATCAGCCAGTGACGGGAATAGTGCAGATAACTTGGTGCGGCTTAATCTGCCAAAGTGGCCGAAAAGCTGCTCACAAGGGGAATGCCTTGATGCCTTGCTGAAAGTTTTTCTCGCACCGCCAATGAACGCCGACGACGCTTTCGATACCAACGCCAAAGTCAGCAGTGACGTCGCGATGATGATTATAATGAGACTTGGGTAAAATGCGTAATGACAGAGTAAAGTTCCCTTGCCTCCCCTTTTTTTTTGTTTACCTAAATTACAATGGTAACTAGACGTTAACAACATTAACACCATCACAACCAGTCTGCTGTCAGAGCAGCCATCAGTGACTACGCATTATGAGAAAACTATCCTTGCACACCTTGATGACCGTCGCAATTCTTGTTTCGTTGCCTTTTTGCACACCTTTGCAAGGTGATTTCGTGCAAAGTTAAACCTAATTAAAATTTCTTAAAGATGTCCTGCCCCATTTCTCAACAGCTCTTAAAAGTTTTTTGTAGAGTAAAAATGTTTAATTCTCAGCTTCTTAAAGCCTTTTAGCCACGCCTTTACCAAATTAACTTCAACCGTCTGCCTTTCCTCTCTTCATTCCCTCACTTACTTTAGCAAGATGGTGAAGGCACACCATCCTGCATGATTGTGTCTATTTCTTGATATTCACTTTCTCCTAAACGTGTATATTTTACCAGGAGCAAAATATTGTGCTTATCTGTACACGTGCATGTTTGTAGTCACCACGTCTTGCTCTGATCCATAGAGCATGAAACACGATGGAAATGGTTTTATGTCATAGATATGTTCCTACGAATATCAAATGGACATTCAAGCAGCCACACACTGTTGACCATTTCAATAACTGTTTTTATCTGTGATGTATCTTTTCACACCTTCATAAATTCAATACAAAAATTTATATAAATGCCAAAAAGTGCATCAGTCCCAGGTACCCCCAGCTGCTCCAGTCATTGCCTCTTTCCACCAAACAGCATCCCTAAAACCTTCCTTGAGTAAATAAAAGACAAAAAGATTCATGCCCATGAAATAAGCTGCGGTGAAGGAGTGAGGGATCTAATGAGGGAGAGGAGGGGGGCCACCGGTCATGACGGGGTGGGGAGGATGGTGATACAGTGGAGCCCAGGGCCAGGTGTGGCTGAGGCCAGGAAGACAAGAGTGTGGGGGTCAGATGAACAAAAAATTGAAGAGGAAAGGCAAGATGCAACTGTAAAGTTAAAACAAAAGTGGAAATAAAGCCCGTTGGCCTAATGAAAAACATTTTACTAAACAAATTTTAATGAGGACTCTGCATATAAAGACACGGAAACACAGAGGATTTCTCATTTAAGTGTTCATAAAAACACGGAAAGTCAGACGGAAGACGAATCTCTTCCGGGGGGAAAGCCGAGGAGTCTTTATAAAACACAAAAATCATACAAAAGCACAGAATACATATATGCATATTTTTCTCAGAAAAGAATTCTGTACACCTCACTGTCAGCAACTTGAATGCAAAGGAAGAAAGTGTCTCGGAAAGCGAAGGATGTGCCACTCGAGGAGTCTTTTTCTATTCAGATAAAATTAAGAAAAGGAAGATTTACGAAGCAGATGATACAGATATGCAGGTCAAAAAGGAGATTAAGGCGACTATGCCAAAATGTGCTCATGGTATTCCAGAGGCAGCCATCACGGAGTCCATCACTGCCCTCCACAGCTTGCTGCCAATAGAGGGACAGCAGAGGCAGGACAGCATGGAGAGCACAGGTTACGACGTTTCACGAGCGCTGACATACACATAAAACATGGCACAAAGAAACTGTCACAGACTGTTTTTCGTAGTATGTACGTATTTTTACTCCTCCATGTATAT
>NC_087164.1:24512422-24557422 GCF_035594125.1 Scylla paramamosain
CTTATGTTCCTGTTTTCATCGTCTTTAGCAGTCAATCGGATATTCATTTCTAATTTTCGAACTTTCGCCTTTCATATATTTTCTCTTTTCGTCTGTGTCTATTTTTTTTTTTTTTTTTTTTCGGTTTGTCTGTTAGTCTGTGTCTAATGTCTCCTTTCCTGTCTGCCAAAATATCTTTCTATCAGCCTGTATGTGTTCCATTCAGTCTGCCTGTCTGTCTGTTTGTGTGGCTCTCTCTCTCTCTCTCTCTCTCTCTCTCTCTCTCTCTCTCTCTCTCTCTCTCTCTCTCTCTCTCTCCTATTACTTTATAATTTTTTCAGCTAGTGTCACACCTCGACACCTTTCATGCAGGCTAATCCTCCTACTTTCAAATAAAACTCAATCTTTCCAGACCTCCATCACACATGGGCATTCTACTTTAAACTTTTGGTACCATTTGTTTTACTTATATCTCACTCCATCCCTTCATTATTTCTCCATTATTGTATAAATAATATTTATTTTTTTATTAATTTTCCTCATCACACATCTCGTTATGAAAGAGAGAGAGAGAGAGAGAGAGAGAGAGAGAGAGAGAGAGAGAGAGAGAGAGAGAGAGAGAGAGAGAGAGAGAGAGAGACACACACACACAAAGCAAAGACAGACTGCATGACTGAATGACTGGCTGAAAGACAGACAAGCAAAGACGAAGTTACACAAGACATACAAAAAGTTACTGAGAGAGAGAGAGAGAGAGAGAGAGAGAGAGAGAGAGAGAGAGAGAGAGAGAGAGAGAGAGAGAGAGAGAGAGAGAGAGAGAGAGAGAGAAATAGCCAATCCCTTAGCTAGCACGACGAACTCGTTTAAAGGGGCTTTGCATGTTGATAGCGTGACGAGAAGACTTCACCTCAGTGTCTGTTCATCCTCTGCACGAGAGTTGGTAGACTGACGGTGAGAAGTGGAGTGAAGTGGAGGGGCAGAGGTCCGGGTGACAATGATGATGATCGTTAGAAGGAGGAAGAGGAGGGGGAACCTGAGCATGAAGAAGATAGAAAGTGAAGACGAAGGAGGAAGAGAATGAGGAACAGATAGCGAAGGAGGAGGAGGAGGAGGAGGAACGAAGTAACAGCGATAGGGAAAGAAATGAAATAGATGATGAATAAGAAAGAGGGAGAGGACCAAGAGGTAGGAGGAGGAGGAATAACAGACAAAAGAAAGCATAGAAAGAGAAAAAGGAACGAGGAGCGTAAAGAAAGAGGAGATGAGAGAAGAATGGAGAAGGAAGGGGAGTAATACAATAAACATTTCTCACTCGCCCCGCCATCTTATTTAAATTGTCCCGGTCAAGGGATCTTAATGGAATTTCCTGAAGTAATAATGAGGTTAATAAATAATACGCGCGAGGTGTTGCCGACACAATTCAGAAAGTGTCACGCAGTGCAGCTCTACGCAGAGAGGTTGTTTTTTTTCAGAAACATTTTACTGCATCGTTCATTTGCATCGAAATTAATTACAAATAGGTAGCACTGCACTGTGCACAAGGTCTCTCTCTCTCTCTCTCTCTCTCTCTCTCTCTCTCTCTCTCTCTCTCTCTCTCTCTCTCTCTCTCTCTCTCTCTCTCTCTCTCTCTCTCTCTCTCTCTCTCTCTCTCTCTCTCACACACACACACACACACACACACACACACACACACACACACACACACACACACATACACACGTGTGTGTGTGTGTGTGTGTGTGTGTGTGTGTGTGTGTGTGTGTGTGTGTGTGTGTGTGTGTGTGTGTGTGTGTGTGTGTGTGTGTGCATGAAGAACGCCTGTCACCCATCAATACATAGGCGAGCTGCAACCCAGCACTCCTTTGGAAGAAAACAGTGGCTGAACCTTATGAATTTCTCTCTTTTAACAATATTCAGTCTTAAACAGTTCACAGCTGTTTTCTGTTGCTATTTTCTGGTGCTATCATCTCGGTCACTGCTCTTCTTAACTTGTACCTCCAAGTCTTCTCCCTCTCGAGGCTCCGCTGCCTTATAACTTTTCCTCACTGTCATCTCTATTCTACTTTACTAATGTAAAAGTTAACCAAAGTTAAGTGGTATGTTCACTCCATCTTCTCACAGGAAAGCACTAGAATCTTCCCCCTTATTTTCATTAACTTGCAACACTGTAAAGGTGGATTTGTTTATTCTTTATTGTTCTTAAAAAGAGTACATTATTATCAGTACTTCCTAATTATTCGTATCGTCACAAAATGTAAACAACAACCTTAACTAAAAAAAAAATAATAATAATAATTTGAAAAACATATTCATCAGAAATTTCTGAAATATTTCAGTGTACTTATCATATTTTCATCTGCAAAATGCATCGAACGGCACACAAGTCTGAAAATACCTGCACTCAAAAAAAAAAAAAAAAAACTTAGGCTATACGTAAATATAAGGTGGCTGTGTGTGTGTGTGTGTGTGTGTGTGTGTGTGTGTATGTGTGTGTGTTCTTAACATCCGGCACACACAGCTACTGGTGTTGCTGCTGCTGCTGCTGCTACTACTACTACTACTACTACTACTACTACTATTACTACTACTACTACTACTACTACTACTGCTACTGCTCCTAATGATGATGATGATAAGAATAATAATAATAATAATAATAATAATAATAGATAAATAATAATAATAATAATAATAATAATATAGTAATAACAATAATGATAATAACAACAACATAAAAACAAAACAACAACAACAAGGAGCACAGAACAAGAGGCAATGCTGGAGTGGGCGTGTCATTTGTATTGACAAGTGAGCAACAATAAATAAATACCTTGACTTAGCTGAGCCGGGAACTGTTGGAACTGAGCAGGTCAAGTGGATCTGGGAATGAAGAAACATCACTTATTAAGGCATCAGACTCTGCTTAGCACATTATGACACGAGATAATATGGATACCTCTCATGAATGTCTGGGCATCTAGTATGAGAGTCATCGAATAAAACTCATTAAATTTTATTCTTAAGTTCAAAGCTGTCAGGTATCGTGTAATCAACTAAATTCTTTAATTTTTCAAGGCAAGCAGACTTTAAAGGAATTTTTTATATCTATCTCGGGAAAAGCTACCTAGCAAGCTCCCTTTAATTTCACACCAACGAGCACGCTTACACATTCACAAGTTTCCTCTCTCTCTCTCCTCTCTCTCTCTCTCTCTCTCTCTCTCTCTCCTCTCTCTCTCTCTCTCTCTCTCTCTCTCTCTCTCTCTCAATACCTGGGATTTGCGACAGCAAAATAGACGAAATAAAAAATGTATAAAACGAAGAAAAGAAAACTAAGGCATTTTTTTTTACCTGCGAACCCTCGAGGAAAAAGAAAAACGCAACTAGATGTCCACACTATTCTAAACGGCACAAAGGACTGAGCGTCGTTTTCATTTTATTTACCAAGGCGATGCCGCTCAACGAGAAAGAAAACTAAGGATAGGGACCCGAGGTGACTGTAAACTCCAAGCACCACGCATGCAACGGAACACCTCCACAAGGAACAGAACACGGTGTTAGGTTGTTTTGTCCAGGGTACCGGCTTGCCGAGTGACAGACGGCGACCTAAAACACAACCAACAAAAATTATAAATGGCTTTCGGTTCCTAAAAAAAATAAAGGTTATTAAAAAAAAGAAAGAAAAAAGAATACAAGCAAACAGAAGCATTATACATGCCTATATCTATAGCTATCCATATATTTATCAATTTTTTTCCTATCTATCTATCTATCTATCTGTGTGTGTGTGTGTGTGTGTGTGTGTGTGTGTGTGTGTGTGTGTGTGTGTGTTTGACAGGATAGATTTTTTTAATACGTAACATTAAAAAGCAGTGTGTAAGTCGACATGGAGTGATGAGGTGTAGTGAAATATAGGACAAGAACCCTGTGCCACAAGAACACCAGAATTACAGCAAAAAAAGTAGTTAACTACTTCAACGCCGAGAGAGATTTAAGGCACTGTTATTCGTACTGTACTAGTCCATAAATCAAAGTGAATTAAAGTTCATAAAAACAATCTTTTTGGTGGAAATCGCGGTCATGCATGTTTCTATTTATTCTTTTGACATTATCGAGCAAGTCATGCACAAGCAAATAATTCAATAACGTTTTACACAATGAAATTCCCCCGTGAGGCTAACCCGTACATCAACGTAACTATTAGATTATACACTGTACACGGTGACCTTTGTACACTACGCGTAAAAAAAAAAAAAAATTCAATTTTGAAATATGACAATGGGAACAGTCAGAGGCAGGCATTCAGGGGTTGGGGACACGGCTCTGCGCTCCACCACCCATAAAACTGGCTATCACTGAGTGCTGTACCATGCCACCCGTGTTGCCCAGTACACCGTGTCTCCCACACTGACGCCCTGTTAAGAGCAGAGTGGCGGCTACCGTTCCCACCACTACCCACATGACATTCACCGCCGTCATTGTATTTGTTTTTCCTGTGTGTATGTGTGTGTATGTGTGTGTGTGTGTGTGTGTCCAGTACTGATTGCAGGGGGTCTGAAAATAGTGAAGGACACTGGTGGTGGGAACGAAATGTGGCCATAATCAACAGGTAGCAGAGGGGTCGTGCTCGTGAGTCACAAATACACTGGGGTAACGAAGCAGGGTCTAGTGGCATACTTGAGGTGCAGACGAAGGAGGGTTGCTAGTGTGAGGTGAGAGGGATAGGTCAAAGGGTCACGACCAAGAGTCCATTTTCTTGTAAACTTTGATTTTTATATCTTTAAGTGCTGCGAGAATTAGTGGATACAGCCGGTGAACTGTGACCTTGAGGGGAGCGGTGCACTGGGGAGGGTAAAGAATTGGCTGAGGAGACTAATAGATACATGGGCTTACTATATTGTTTCAGGGGTTTTCATCTCTCTCTCTCTCTCTCTCTCTCTCTCTCTCTCTCTCTCTCTCTCTCCTCTCTCTCTCTCTCTCTCTCTCTCTCTCTCTCTCTCTCTCTCTCACGCATGCACGCACGCACGCAGTACAGTGCAGTAAAAAAGCATCCCACACCCGCGTGTCAAGGGGTTTCAGCTTGATTGTACTTAAGTGACGCGGATAGGGGGGCTGGCGAGTGGCTCCATTAACGTGGACTAAATTTTGTTTGCAAGTATTAGGCAAAACAAAAGAAGATAAAATGTTTGGGAGGGATATCAAGAGCCTGAGTGGTGAGGCGCAGCGTTTTAACGGATATTGGGCAAATCTTTTCTTTTCGTGAGTTTTACAATTCAAAATTCTCATCATGATTCGTTGTTTGTTGCTCTTCGTCATTTTTATTAATTTGTTATCTATCATCGATTATCAATTACCGTAATTTACTATTATCTAATATTCGTTATTATTTATTGTCCATTACAAGTATTATTCACTGTTATAACTTTCCTGAATAAACCCCATGATGAATTGCAAAACGATTAAATTACAGTTGATAGTACAATATGAAAAGTGCTTCTTCCAGTTTTTTTTTTTTTTTTCTATTAATAAAAGTCCAGTATTGTAAAAAACGTGACCCATTCGTCAGGTGACTCATATTTCAAACCCAACTCAATTTTTCCAGCAAGGCCGGTGATACACGTTAGCCAAGCGGAGTAGCCACTCAGCCTGGTCTATATGAAACCTATAGAATGATGCAGTATCCCTGCATACCAAATGGATGTGCTTGTTAGGCGTGTGCGAGGCTGCGTCCGTAGAGGAGGTGAAATATACAAGTGGATAAGCCTAATAGTAATCCAAGAAATATCCTTACTTATCCAGCTATATCAGAGATTTCTCAAAAAACAAAAAAAAAAAACAAAGAATAAGTAAGTATTAAATAAATAAATAAACAAATAAATAACTCCGATCAGAATACGAGGCCGGTAATACTTAAAGAAACCCACTGTTCGCTTGAATGTCCACTAAAGCAGAGAGGACACTTCATGACGGCAGGTTGTCTAGTCGATATATGCAAAGTAGCAGGCTGTGGGTTGGGTGAACGGTAAATCTAAACTTTATCCAAAAGTGGGAGGAACGTCAGGAGTCAAGTGTTCTTTGACAAAAATGGACTTAGCCTCTTTTTCCCTTTATGTGTGTGGGGTGGGTGGGTGGATAGGTGGGTGGGTGGGTGTGGTGTATTTGTCTATAAGTGAGCTACGTACATGCATGGCTAAAACAGAAAATGAGAGAGAGAGAGAGAGAGAGAGAGAGAGAGAGAGAGAGAGAGAGAGAGAGAGAGAGAGAGAGAGAGAGAGAGAGAGAGGACACACACACACAGAGAGAGAGAGAGAGAGACACGAGGACACACACACACACACACACACAGATTGTCATACTGTGCTATTGGTACCAATACCGCAAAATATTATAATTAGCATTTGCACGTGGTTCTTCTAAAAAAAAAAAAACGGCAACATTGAAGTGCATGAAAGAAAAATAATTTAGGAAATAAAAAAAGAAAAATCAAGCTGAGAAATATAAGAAAACAGGTGTACTACAATAACTTTGATATATGCAAGTCATTATTACATCTCTCATAAAAGAATGAACCATGCTGCAGAAAACAAGAAAATGTGTATGAACGCAGAAGCTCTTCCGTCACGTCAGTAAGATATCGAGGGTATGCTGAATGCTGAAGTAACCTAGAAATAAATTTTACGAGAAGGAAAAGATTACTGGACATTTAAATGGAACACCGCAGCAAGGAATGTGAAACACGAATCAGGTAAGGTAATTGAATCTTGTGATGTTCTGTGAGGTTGAGTACGTAGGGTGTAGCTGAGCAGGCTAGGGGAAGGAGGGATGGAGGTTAGCTGAGATGGGGTATGGTAAGAGGAGGTCGATCTGGATGGAGCGTGATGAAGTAGAATGGTGTGGAGTAGCTCAGAGTAGATTGTAAGGGTTAGGTGATAAAGGATGGAGGTGATAAAAGCGATGGCGTAGGCGTGAATGACAGATGACGATCCAGAATTAAGGCCATGTTGATTTAGGTGCAGAGAGGGTATATGGGTGAAGAATCCTTAATGGGCTTAGATAAGAATAATGGACGGCTTCTGTGTGCCGAGGAAGGAAAGTGTAGGCGTACACCTTGAGATTTCAAGTCGATGCTTCGTTTCAGTACCGACTTTGAAAACTATATACCCCGGGTTCCTGGCGGAAATAATTGGATGAGATTGAACTGGCAAGTTAAACGAAGAAAACTTATCTCAGTCCAATAAAAAACAGAAAAGAAAGAAAAATCATTATCATGATCAAGAAAATACAAGGAAAAGTTTTGTTAGCATAACAACATATGCTTATAATGAAATGGAACATTAGTATCTTAATTACTTTTCATTATTATTTCAAATATATTCAGAGTATTACATTCAAATTTTTTTTTTTTGCCCAAGCAGTCATATGACGCCTCAGTAAATCATAACGTAAGTGTATCAGAATGCATTATTAACAATCTCGTCCTGCCTCACGCTAGTGTTCAAGCCCCAGGCAGACAGAGGAGGAAATAGTGGACCACTGGCTTACCAAGTTTTACGGTCCGCAGTTGATCACCTTGAAAAATAGAAAAATACACCTGCAAAGATACGTTTTGTCATGAACGGAAAGGATTAGTGGGGGACGGTGCGGATTACATGGATAAGTTTGACGGTTAATAGTTACATAAATCTTATAATATTGGAACTTCCGTGATTCACGAACAGAATCTGAATTTCGTTACTTTTGAATAGTTTATTACGGTTCGTGGATAATTCTAACAGCCACAAGTGCCTGTAACAGGATGCGAAACCAAGGCTTGGAAGGTGGCGCGTTGCATTGCACTTACGCTTCTTCATTTTTTTCCAGAATTTAAATAGACAAAAGGGCTGTATTACATTTGACGCTTAGTTGTTTTAAACTGTTTTTTCTTGGTACCGTCACTTGATTTAACTGGAAGTGGTTAAGAGAACAGGGAGTGTGCATGAGGCCTTAGCAGTTTATGCGATATCACTACGTTTGCTTGTATACTTGTACCTCTTTAAACTAACACAGACTTGGCTTTAATGAAAAGGAGTTCTAACTAAACTTTATTTATTTCTATCGTCATAATTCCGCTGTTAACTATACACGAAAAAACAGAAAGCTCTCATTCCTGTCGCATTCAAATAATAATTATACAATTTACAGGCCAAATATTATTCAAAGTTTAAAAAAGAGAAGTTCCGTCGCGTGCGAGAGAGAGAGAGAGAGAGAGAGAGGAGAGAGAGAGGAGAGAGAGAGAGGAGAGAGAGAGAGAAAGAGAGAGAGAGATGCAGGGGCAAGCTCAGAGGGTGCTGAGGAATGCATCTTGATGGTCCGGGGTGAGAGAGAGAGAGAGAGAGAGAGAGAGAGAGAGAGAGAGAGAGAGAGAGAGAGAGAGAGAGAGAGAGAGAGAGAGAGAGAGCGTAGTGTAGTTTAGTATTATGCAGTGTAGTGTAGCGTAGTGTACTGTGTGTGTGTGTGTGTGTGTGTGTGTGTGTGTGTGACGACAGAAATTAATCACAGCCCTCCTGTTTCCTTCACCTTCGTCTCCACGACGCTGACAGGAAACAAATGACCGAGAGGCGGGCTCCCGTCTCCCTTGCTCGGCTCCTTATCGTCACTGAAACCATCTGCACTGATGAAAATACCGTGAAGAGAGAGACGTAGCACCATCAGGCAACATGAGTGGCTGAAAACGAGATGAACGATGAGATATGATGAATGAAGTAATAGATCTACTTGAACTACAGCGTTTATTAGCCTTTTTGGGTAGAAATATATGTCTGAGCATTCTCTCATATTCACTGTGGCATTAAGTTTTATTAGTATCACATGCACAAAAATTTTTTCTAAGTATGATCGAAATATCAGTCAAAATTCACAATGGGACGAGGAGAAATGAATGACTTTGTAATCAAAATATCTATGACCGTAAGAAGGTATAAACCCCAAATAAATTTAGCCTCTCTATTTGAATGAACTTTTGCTGCTGGGGAGGCAATGAACGGCGGTGGGACCGGTAATGGCTAGTGGTAGGGATGAGGACTTGCAGTTAAGCAGCAGCGGCGTGGTGGCCGTGATAACGTCCCACACTCCCCCATTTGGCCGTAGGTTTGCAGCTCATCTGTGGCCGTGAGTGACATACCGTCCACAGTCAGAGCTGCCGGGGGGTTCATGGTAGGCTGGCGGCGTAAATGATGGCTCGTCTGCTCCGATATGCTCCCGCCGATAAGTAGGGGGCGACAGGAGGCCAAGAGGAGTAAAGTGGAGAATCTGTCAAGAGTAGTAGGGCAAAAAATTGCAATGAAAGATTTTTCACTCATCCTTTCTCGTAAAGGTCACACACATGCAAACACGAGAGAGAGAGAGAGAGAGAGAGAGAGAGAGAGAGAGAGAGAGAGAGAGAGAGAGAGAGAGAGAGAGTGTGTGTGTGTGTGTGTATGAACTGTTTATTAGCCGTGTTCAAGTATGTATATACTATAACAACCTGTTAATACCGTCTAGTGTTCGCCGTGAGCACGATGATTCCACGGCACGTTGGCGACACTCAACAAGGGTTCACGAGCAGAGCACCTCAATATGGCACGAGGACCATGTAATAGCCCTTCTGTGAGACTTAACCTGAACCAAAATTTCCATGGGTGCGGTTTTACTCTACTTGTGATTAGTGTATCATTTCACTGGACTTTCACATCTCATGCTATTACTTCTGAGCTAAGACGGCAGACACCGTTATATCTTTCGGACTCCTAAGTATAATAACACACACACACACACACACACACACACACACACACACACACACACACACACACACACACACAGGAAGATGCATGTAAAGAGTGGAAATAGAAAGAAAGAGAGAAAAATTAAAGAATTAATAAAAAAAAAGTACGGATGGTACCACTTTCCTTACTCCTCCCTCTCACGTTGTCATGACTGCAACTGTAACAATAAGACCATTTCTAACTAATGAAAAACATGTCACAATGTCACAAGAAGGAAGTTTCGGAACAACACCGGGTCCACCCGTGCCTGCCCCGCCCCGCCCCGCCCCGGCCAGGTGCATCGAAAGAAAAGTGTAACATCAAGGGGCACACACACACACACACACACACACACACACACACACACACACACACACACACGAATTTAATTTACTTTCGCTTTGTTCGGACACCACGTTTCGAAAAAAAATTACTAACAAAAAGTTGTTTTTTCGCCATACTTCAATGTACACCTAAAAATGCACAAATGCGTGCACACGCACACGCACACACACACACACACACACACACACACACACACACACACACACACACACACACACACAACGGTGAACAGAGAAAATTTCTTTCGTTCTAACATGAAGACAAAATATTTTGTGTTTGAACACGTGACAAAAACATGTTTGCATCTAAGACTGATAACGATGTCGACGTAGGCACAAGAGAACTAAGGAGGCAAGCAAATGTAGAAAACAGTTGTGTAAAAGGAAAAAAAAAGTGAGGTACAGCACACTGTTTTATGGACAACCAAGATTACAGAACTCCTTCCCGGCAACGAATAAATAGCCTTGCCTCTCATGCCTTAAGGAAATAAGTCACTCATGCTGCCATGAATGACTTCCTTCCGACGTAATGACAACTGAACAGCGTGGCAATCACCCGCGACCTCAATCCTTGCAGGGAGACAGACTACCACCACGCTGAACACGGACACCTCGCATCCATAAGACACACACCAGCGAGAACATGGACATTTACACAAGTGTCTCATTTAGTGTCTTAGACAGGCAAGATTTATAGGTACTCATATCATATAAATCATTGGACGAACAGTTTATAACTAAACTGTTCGTAACAAAACTTTCGTAACATTGATTTTAGGGTTTGATGACACCTCTCTAGCGCACCCTGAGACTCCGGATGGTAAGAGGTCGCTAGTCTGCGTAATGCCAAGTTCAGTTAAGACAGCCCGGAAGGGATCACTCGTGAAGTTTGTTTGTTTGTTGGGAGTGAAATTTGGTCAATAATTCATCCTCTTTTTGAGTCACTGAGAGAACTTTAGTAGTGAACAATTGATTTCGGTTCACTTGAGCTGGAGGATTCGGAGGTTTGGGCAAAGGCTGAGCAGCAACGTGATTGTTCTGGGCGGCTTGTACTCGCGTCACCGCACAAACCGGAAACAAATTAGGTTGTTCCCGCTCAAGTTCCCTTGTAGAATTATATTGGAGAGGTGAGTCTTTAATAACTAGGGGTGGAAAGACTGCACCACCGGCCAAGTCATTAGCCAGTAAAAACTCAGCATTAGGTATGGGCAAAGATTGATCACTACTGACCCCAACAATTACTTCTCCCTTCACTATAGGACTGTCAAGGTGTACTCTGGCTAACGTGAGTGGAAATGGATCACCAGTGTATTCGAAGGGTATTCGAAGCCGATGGTTTGTTGGAGAGATTAGTGGTTGGCGAGGCGGGTAAGAGGGCCGTAATAGTGTGTGTGTGTGTGTGTGTGTGCTCGCACGCACGCACGCACAGAGGAAGTGAGCAAACTAGAAAGAGAGAGAGAGAGAGAGAGAGAGAGAGAGATTCTGCTTAACTGCTGGCTTTAATATATGCTGCTGGACCTCCATTATCTTCACTTGTTCTTAAACTCTATAAAAGCTGTAAAAGTTTCTTGCATCCTGTTTGTCTTCTTTCTTAGCTAAAAACTGCTTCACAGAAAGACTTGCTCTCACAGGAAGAATCATATAGTACGATCCTGAGGAGAAAAAAACTATAAGAGTAAGTTCAGGTGCGATCCTTCCTTCCCAAACTTAAGATGGAGAAAATTACAAGTGACGTGAACCCCCGGCACACTTTTATACATCAAAGCTGCAAACCTTGTTGCCTTAAAACCTTTCACCTCAAGACAGCTTGGCAGTTTTCAGCCTTGTTTCTTTTTCTTTCACTTTATTGTAACTATTAATTAACTATTCCTTACCATACTATTAATTTCTATAGTGTTCTCAAGAATCCCTTGTTTCTCCAGATTGTTAAATATTTTTAGACGTGGAATATGAAAGTAGTGTTTTCCTACACAAATGGCCCAGATACTTCAAACTTTATTCCTTCCTCCAGTGCACCAATATCCAGAATCCTGCATCAGCCCTCCGTTAAAGGTGTTAATTCCCTTCACTACAAACGAGCCATAATACCACAAGGGTTTCCCCTGTTGTATGTATTTCATTTGATCCATTGCAACGCTTTTCCTGCCCTCCCCTTTGTAGGCAACAAGGTTTATAGTTCGGTGCCTGATGCTCGCCTCTGAGTTAAAAGGGGGCTTGCTCTGGGAATGCGCTTGTGTGTATCTTTATAGTAATATATGGAAAATAATAATGATTCGCAAATTCTTAGTAAAATATGTAAAACTGCCTCATCGATCATTGATGGTGCAGTAACTTGGTGACTACCTTTTCCTGCTGCTCCTCCACCACCCGCCCACAGGCGAAGCCTATCCCATCCAAGGATCTTGGCGGTCTACAACCTTTATTGCATTATGTCTCTTAATGCCGCCAATTTTCCCGGGATCCTATTTCCCTCAGCGTCTTCAGTAGTAATTCAGATGAACGAAGTCTCTCTCTCTCTCTCTCTCTCTCTCTCTCTCTCTCTCTCTCTCTCTCTCTCTCTCTCTCTCTCTCTCTCTCTCTCTCTCTCTCTCTCTCTCTCTCTCTCTCTCTCCTATTTCACTTCCACTATTGAACAAAGGTCTCCCTAATTTTCTCTACGAACCACGGTATGTTGCCAGCCGTTATTACGTTCAGAGTGAATAACTTATCTCTTGACTTGTTTCGTCTCTTTTTTCCTATGCTACGCCAAGGGATTCAACATTTTTTTCTATTCTTTTAATTACATCATAAATATCAACCATCTTCCTTCATTATTATTTATTTTTTAGAGAGACAACAACCATACCTCATGCAGAGCACAAAGTTCAGTACAGAACAATTTCAGGTTCCTTTTAAAATTTTTATTTTAGAGAGTACATCGTCAGCACATTTCCTAATGAGGGTGATCTTCAGGGAACGAAGTGTTCATTGCAATGAGGGATAACAATGCACAGATGAGATTCTCATGTGAATATAACGTTATGGCACCTAAAAGTTCATTTACCCGGTTATTCATGCGGATCTGAGAGCTCAGCATACAAGCAAATAACAGAGGCTAATACCTCTGCCAGTACCACGCTACCACCAGCAACATAGACCAAATTACCAGTTTACAAATTATCAGTATCTTACTTCTAGTGCGATTTTTGTAGATTCGTAAGCTAAGTTTCAAGTTAATTGCTGCCTCCTACACCAATGTGTGTGTGTGGTTGCCATCGCTGCACCAGCAAGCTTTTGCCATATGCCAGTAAGGTTTCATCGCTGGAGCACCTCTCTTCAACGCTGAGGAGGTCACATTAACGCGGGAACTGGATCGTCTATTATCCCCCCCCATCCAAAGCCATCCCTTGGAAGGGTGCGTGGCTTCGCCCTGAATCCCCGTAGCGTGATATTAAAGGGGCACACAGGAGGAACTACCTATAATGATTCAGTGTGAAGTAAACCTTGTAGTTTCAAGCCTGCATGCATATATATATATATATATATATATATATATATATATATATATATATATATATATATATATATATATATATATATATATATATATATATATATATACACACACACACACAGACACACACACACACACACACACACACGTGTGTGTGTGTGTGTGTGTGTGTGTGTGTGTGTGTGTGTAGTATGAGTATGGAATAAAGTATGATTTTAGAAACATGCAGTCATGCTCTCGATTGAAATAAAAATGGGGAAAGAAATCAGACAAATCCATCCTCAAGTGAAGACCACACTGATCGACGTCAGTGTGCTGTACACAATTCTGGCTATCGTGAATAGACAAGAGTACTCAGATCTTTGGATACCACATTGAAACATTTCACAGTAACAACAAAATAAATATTTTTAGTTTTATAAAAGGGCTTCGAAGTGAATGAATAAGGTAAAAGGATTGTGCACATTTATTAGAGACGAACACTTTACGAAAGTAACCCATATGAGGATGACGTTACATGAATTTCGGCGTATATATCAATGACTTAAGTCTTTCTTTCAACAAGCGTTGCATTTAGCATTAACTCATAAATCAAGAACATGAAGTGCCACAAAATAAAATCCTACAAAAGCTATAAGAGGCAAACTCTAAAATTTACTGATGATAACACTACTAGGAAATATGCAGAGAAAAGACTATTCCATCGAGGAGGAGAAAATAAAGTAAGACTGGAGCTATTCGCACTGGCAATGAGGAAAACCTCGGCAGTTCATTTTGCACATATGTACGTAAAGATTTACGTCAATGTATCGTCAGATTAACAGGATGCCACTCCAAATGCTGAAAATGAAAACTAAGGCAGAGGGAGATCCTGACGAAAAACACGAGATCATAAAATTCTCCGGTGAACTTTGAAGTAGATAGGGAATAAATGGAGAAGTTGTGAGTGGGTTTTCTCCTCTTTTTTTTTTTTTTAAATAACGTTGGCCAGTGATAGCAGCAAAAAATGGTGATAAAGAACACAAGAACACCATAGAGAGAGAGAGAGAGAGAGAGAGAGAGAGAGAGAGAGAGAGAGAGAGAGAGAGAGAGAGAGAGAGAGAGAGAGAGAGAGAGAGAGAGAGAGAATTTACATAAATACATATTGGCAAGGGAACACAGACTGATAGACAGACAAACAGACAGAGACAGAGATAGAGACACAAGAGACAGGGATGAAGATATAAAGACAAGGACAGAGACAAACAGACAGGAAGAAGGAGAGACGGAGGTAGACAGAGAACCTTACTGACAGGCAAGGAAAAAAAAAAAACACAGACAAGTGAACAGACAAAATGTGAGAAGCGATACAGATAAATAACTTTTAACAAATTCATTGGGGATATTCCTGATAAAGTGAATAAGGAGCTATCGGCGGCAGAGAACATCTTACAAAATAAAAAATTACTGTATTGACTAAATATTACATTTCACATTTTGGAAACGAAACTTTTAATTATTTCAGTGGGCAAGGTAGGGTTCATTTACGGCTATATATATATATATATATATATATATATATATATATATATATATATATATATATATATATATATATATATATATATATATATATATATATATATATATATATATATATATATATATATATATATATATATATATATATATATATATATTTTTTTTTTTTTTTTTTTTTTTTTTTTTTTTTTTTTTTTTTTTTTCCCGACTAATTCCAGAATGTTGTGAAAAATAAAATTCTCGCTTTACTGCAACTTATTTGATACCTGGTCAAATATTAAACACATAATTTTCCTATTCCATGTTTCTATCAAGGTGAACAGGGCTAATTCAGAATTTTTTTCATTTAATAAAATCACTTGCATAAAGTCATTAGTGTGCTCTTCCAACTTGTACGTATTTTTTTACGTTTTTGCTTCCTCACCTTCAGCAAAGTTTGTGAATGTACATGTAATCCCATTTCTTTTTTTTTTTTTTTTTTAATAATGCGAGTAATATATTCACAGCATTACCGAGACTTCAACAACAGAACACACAACTACCCTGCTGGGAAAACTGTAATTGGCTGGCGACTGCAGCATATCTGACCATGGCACCGAGACCATTTCCAGTTTTAATTCTATATATTTCATGATCAGTTTATGTATTATATGCACAATATACAGAACGCATTGTGATTTACAATAGCGATCACTTCTCAGTTTTATTATAGCAAGGACAAATCGGTATTCATGCAAGAGAAGTGATGATAACTACCTAGTAAAAATAGTGGACTGAGAAGCAATCCTTATGGTAAACTCGAGGTAACTGTAGACTGTAGACTGTAGCAGCAACCTAAGACTTAAATAATTCAGTGAGGAGGCAGAGCACCGTAAGCCACGGTGAGGTTCCCTAACTACAACACAGATAAGGAAAGAAGAAGCGAATTTCCGTTTGCCTTAATTTTCTCATTTTACGAGTACGTACCCGCTTCACAGCCTGAATTCGCAACTTTTAACGAAATCTTCATTTGAACTTACTCAAGAAAAATCTACATTACCTGAGTTACACATTATGAATATATTACGCTGTAAGTGCACCGTGTCCCTTCCCAGCCAAGGCGAAGGTCAACAGCAACGCAAAGGCTACCGAGGGGTTATTCGCCTTCATTATGCAGCAACCTTGCTCATACATACAACACAACTTTGCCCACTAGGCCTACGCTATACTGAATTTTATCCTGTTACTCGAAACTTATTCCCATGGGACGGTGTGAGGAGAGCAAAGGAGGAGAGGGATAAGAGAAAAGGATAGAGAGAGAGAGAGAGAGAGAGAGAGAGAGAGAGAGAGAGAGAGAGAGAGAGAGAGAGAGAGAGAGAGAGAGAGAGAGAGAGAGAGAGAGAGACAATAACAATAACGGAAAAATAAATGAATAAATGAATAACAATAATGATTTATCCATATATATATATTTAGTATACATCAGGCCGGCAATCCTCCGGGAGGTGGCCCAAACAAAGCACCACACACAAACACACACACACACACACCCGTCTGCCGCTGTTGGAATGGGGTCTCGTGAACCACCGTATTACATCACAGGAGCTCAGACGTAGCACAGCTGGCCACATGCGTACATCCATAGCAAGGCCTATTAGCATGTGGAGCCGGTTACGGGGCGGGATACTCCGTAGGAAGTATCCCGTATCTGTTGTAGTCTCAGGATTGAAATAGATGCGGGGAAGGGAACAGTCTTATTATGAAGGGCAGGGATAAACCAGTGTGTAATAATAATAATGATAATAATAATAATAATAATGATAATAATAATAATAATAATAATGGTAGCAGTAGTAGTAATAAAAGTAATAGAGTATAAAGGTGGGAAGGATGTGTATGGGGAACAAGTGCAGCTAAGGAAGTTAAGGAAGAGGAGAATGGAGAAAATTAGGAGAGAGAGGTGACGGAGGGATGAGTGAGGAGTGATGTACAGGGAGGGGCGAGGGGTGAGGGAGGGTGATGAGCGTTCGACATCGCGGCTCAGTCAGGAGTTACGCCGCTACAAATTGAAAAACTTTCAAACTAACTTTCAGCAATTATGAGACCCAGGGTGGAGGGTGTCGCGGTGCAGGGGCCGAGAGAGGGAGAGGCAGAAAGAAGAAGCAAAGGTGGGCGGAATCCTACAGGGGGAGTTTGAGAAGTGGAAGAGGGAAGTGGACCTCTGGGAACGTATCGAGGGGAAGTCTCAGAGGTAGTAGAAGTGAATGCCTTTTTTATAGCTGGAGAAAAACAACAGAAGAGTAAAAAGTGGATCAGTAGAATGTAGAGAAATAAGCCTATATAGTTAAGGTAGCGCTCGTCCCTTAAACTGAGTGATCAAGATGGGATGAAAGGCTTAACGTGCGATTCATTTTTCTACCAGATATAAGTCGTACTCCAAGCGTTGCGTACTGGAAGCGTAAGAGATCTATTGACGTGTTGGAAAATTCAACTGAGAACCTTCAGTACTGACGAAAAATGCAGCGAGACTTGCGAATTCTGCATTAAGGGATGTGGTGGTATAGTAAAGGTGGTGGTGGTGGTTCTGTGTGTGTGTGTGTGTGTGTGTGTGTGTGTGTGTGTGTGTGTGTGTGTGTGTGTGAATAAAATATACCTAGCTAACTCTGCAATGCAAACTGAAGGAGCACCGAGGGACAAAGAAATACTAAGAAGGAAAAGAAAGACTCACCAGGGAAGGGAGGACACCTTAGCGAGAGTGAGGGAGAGGAAGAGGGAGAGGAAGAGACAAAAACAGGAGGGGAGCCAGGCAGACGAGTGGAAGTTGACGAAATTCTTGAGAGTATGAGATGCATTATAAACACATGCTTTGTCTTAACTTAAAGCTTCGAGATAACTAATTAAAGTGAACTAACACTCTCGTATTTATGAAGGACACAAGAAACATTACATTTTACACACATATCAGTGAAACTCATAAGGTAAAATTATTCTAATGTATCTGTGTGTGTGTGTGTGTGTGTGTGTGTGTGTGTGTGTGTGTGTGTGTGTGTGTGTGTGTGTACCGCCATGAACGATTACCGTAATAATTCAAAATGTTACTAATATATATGGCATAATGTGTGTTATTTGGAATCTGATAATGAGGTAAACAAAATCTTCCCAAAGTCCACCAGGTCACCGGCGAGCTCTCGCACTCAGCCCACCGGGAAGGCAGGGGAAGACTGTCCTCGTCCCTGTCAGGCTGGAGCGCCTCAGGCCTGCAGGTGGGGAGGAAATGGTCCAATACTCCTTTTTGAACTGTCACTCCCCTACCCCAAGGAAACACATACAAAAATAAATGACTGATAGTAGATCCGTAATCCATTTCAGTTTGAAAGAGGAAAGATATATGGAAGAAATCCCTATCTGATAACCTATGTGTACTCCTGTTCATATTTTATAATTTTAACTTGGAATTTACAAAAAAAAAATTCAGACAGCGTGATGCACCTTTTTCTTTGACAACAAATTAACCTGCTTTCCTCCATGAAACGTAGGTATGAAAAATACAACTGCTCTTTTTATTTCCTACACGAATGCTGTTCTCGTTTTATCCACCTGTGTGTGTGTGTGGGGGTTGGTTGGTGGGTGGGTGTGTCAAACGGAACTAACTTCTTACCCTCACAAAGACTTAAAGGACTTAACTTGGAGTTCGATAGGAGTTGCAGCAGGAGAGTGTGGAGGAAGCGGTACAGGTGTGTTGATGACGGAGTGAGGGGAAGGGTGTTGAGTGGCGGGGCTTGACGTAAAGGTGCATGGCGGAAGGATGGAGACAGAGGGTCGACATAACGGGAATGACGCTGACTTGTTATGGGTAATGGTGCTGCGGTCAGTGTATGGTAGCGGGGCTTCGGGATACCCCTATAATTCTTCCTACGTGTATTGCATGCCGGGTAGGAGCGAGACATTAAGCGGAACGACGGGAAGAGAGAGCAAAGTAGCGATCGTGAACTGGTTACAAGAACATCCGTAGCCGGGTTAAGAATGAATCGCAATCAATAGAAACACAAGGACGATGGATATAACGGAGACTGTGTGATAATTAGCAGTACATTAATGTTTGGAGATGGTTACAGGAAACATGCAGAATCATTAACAGTGTGATGATAAGACGACATTTTAAAAGAATCAGTATCATAAAAAGATACTTGCCCGATACACCCCTTCCACCTGTATACTCAGTAACACTTCAGCAAAACTCAAAAGTGTTCTACCAATCCAGCCGAGGAATACCGCTCAAGCTATTCCGACGAGGACGACACCAGCTTGACACAAGATTAAATGGCGTCTATCATGCTCCCGTCAAGTCTGCTATTAATAAAACGTTAAATGAATGGTGGGGCTTCCCTCTTTTTTCCACACCCAGAAAATGGGCGAGTCCTCAGCCTGGTTTATCTTTCTCTCGAGAACACAGTGGCATACTCAATCTGGAGTCTAATTTCTGATTCGCTGCCAAAGCCGACCAGAGGTACTGTTTAGTGTGGCCAGAGAAGCTCATAATACTCAGGGCTGCATACTTAATGTCGTCATTTCTCATCATAGGCATTCTCGAATCTCACTGCAGCCATCACTGCTCTACCTCATCCATAAGGCCGGTGCTCTTCACCTGAGAACACAGCTCACGATGTCCGCCCGTCCCAGACTTCTTGGTTAGGCATTCAGGTCATAAGGCTTTTTTTTTTTTTTCGATACTCGATAACCTGACATTCGGTGCGGCCGCCCGCAAACTACTCATATATCTTGAGCAAACGACTTACTTTAATTTATCTTCACCTCGCCTTCCGCTTATTGCAGAGCCTAACACATTTCTTTATTGGATTTATCTTCATTGCACTAGTAGATGGAAACAGTGGTCACTACGCCTACTTATCATTTGAAGATAATAGCTAAAATGAGCAGCAGTTGCCATCCCCCCATTTAAAAACTAAGCATAGACAGCTGGTGGTGATACAACTATCATTACTATTTAGAGGTGTACGACCCGTTCATGATAAACACCATTCTCTTTCGAATGAACTCGCACCGCATTGTACGAAAAAATCAAATGAGCTTTCTCTCTTTCTCTCAGTAAATACACATACTGCTATTTTCGTGTTATTTCGTAACAGCGTCCATCCAGTCCTCCATGTCACTGAGGTGCTTCAAAATACATTCTCCTCTCATTGTTCTGCGTTGTCCCAGTCTATCCGAATTGTGTGTGTGTGTGTGTGTGTGTGTGTGTGTGTGTGTGTGTGTGTGTGTGTTTAAGGCCAGATTACATAATTTTCCTTAAATAGCCTTGCAAAAGTAGAGGAGTTATTTGTTACAGCCAAAATTTTCCGCTGTATTCTGCTTAACCAACTCTGTCACAGTAACTTTACTACCTGTGGACATGTGAACATAGTAACACTACCACTGACTAATGCTCACGCTCTCAATTGGTCCACATATCCCTGTCCTTTTTTGAAACCCGTGGCAAATTACCGCAGTATTTCTACTAAAATCATTACTTCATTGCAAGGTACGGGAACAATAAATTAATGCAATCCGGAATCTTGGAATCTGGAATCATGGTTGTGGTACGAATAAAATTTTCACATTATTTTTTAAAACGAGAGGATTACGTAGACCAATCAACGAGTAAATTTCAGTGGCAATATCCGCGTGTCCTCAAATGTCAAATACACAAGTGATGAAACAAAGCAGAGTAAGCATTGCGTGGCAGGCAGTCGTAGTATTGAAAGGCTTGTCTCGGCACCTAAAGAAGATGCCGTTCCAAATTGCACTTTGTATCTCACATCATAAACTAAACTTAAGTAGCAAAGTCGATTTCTTGCATGGATAATACCGAAACATGGATGAAAATACTACTTTCCTACGCATACACTTTATGTATGTGGTACCTAGATGAGTGTTTGGTAATAAAACATGGTAATATAGGGAAAAGTGAAAAGATAACATTACAACAAGGTCATCACGTGACAGCGAGTCAGATGTGAAGTTGAAGGTGTCAGTTTAATATTTCCTTACATTTATTTGCTGATAGTAAACGGTGTTAGGCAAATGGGGGAGTAGACTCGTGATCTTAATAATGAGGATGCAATCATATACATCCTCTTCTTATTCCACTTTGATGCCTCTTTGTTAATGATAGAAGACAGAAACATTTTGTTAGAAAGGGGAGTTGTGAAACCAATAGCATGGCAGTATTAATTAGGGCAGGTTCCTCGTCACCGCCGATTTAAATGTGATGGCTGCTTTGTCTTTGTAAGAATGACGAGACCTGTTCGGGTTCAGAGGTCGGTTAGATTCGGTAGGATCCATAAGCGTGAAAAAAAAAAAAAAAGTAAAATAAAAGAATGACAACTCAATGCTCAATGTTGCTGATGGAAAATACTTCCATTTTCATTCATCCTGATGCCAGAACTGAAAAAAAAAAAAACACACATTCAACACCACAGCCAAGATGCACGCTGCCTGCCTGCTTGGCGTACTCGGTGTGGTGTCCTTCCATCACTGTTGTGGAAAACTCCACGGCAGTCCGTCACCCACGCACGCCAGCCTCATCATCCTATCCTGACAGTACCTACAAGCCCTACGGTGAGTCTCAGTGGTCACCCATCATCTGTATCACTGACGGCCTTGCATCATCCCTGGCCCACCACAGAGTCACCATCACGCGCCCGTATCCTGCCATCACCACGGCGTCACGCAAGGTTGAACAAAGGGCAACAAATTCATCGCAATATTCTGTCGCAGCGTGGGGGTGGGGAAGGTCCTCCACACTAACTACTCCCATGGCGCTGCTCCCATAAAAAGACTTAAAGCAGATATATCCGTCAGAGGCCCCTGCAGCGGTCTCCCTCACCCCGGACGGATAAATAGAATACTACAGCTCGTTTTTGCGTCTAGGCGAAAATAGTGCAGGTTTTCTCTGGCTATTGGTTTTGTTGCTCTGTGGTGATGTGCAGCGAATATTGGATCTTCAGGTGGTGACTTTGTAATATAATTCAATTAAAGGAATTTATGAGCACCATCTAATTATATGATCGGTGCCACTTTTCTTTTCCCATAAGCTGCATCCCTTAATGTCGACGATATTATCTGAAATGGGTCGTCTTTTCTGATACAATGTTTCCAGAAAAACCGTGGCGCCATTTATCAGAGCCTAGGGCCCAAAAGAAGTGTTCATTGTGGCCACCTGGAATGGGACAGGCACCACTCCTGCTGCCGCCACCACCGCCACTGTCGCCGCCGTCCCCGCTGTTCCCTCTACCGTTCCCACTCATGCAACAAACACCATCACCGCCAGCAACAATACAACCGTGATCACCATCACTATATTTTCGTCGGACAATGATCACACATATCACCGGTATCTCCACCAACACACCACCACCCCTACCACACCACACCACCACGACCACCACCACCACCTCCACCACCTCCACCTCCATATTTCATCACCACCGCCACCATCGACCCACTACCGGTAAACAAAGTTAAAATAGGGTATTTTACCGAAAACATTCGCGCCACGTCGCCGCCCTCACCTGTTGTTGACAAGTTCCGCGATCCACAAAGCGAGAAGCCATCGTCTGCACACGCACGCACGCACGCACGCACGCACACGCACGCACGCACACACACACACACACACACACACACACACACACACACACACACACACACACACACACACACACACACACACACACACACACACTTTCGTCTTGCTAGTGTCCATAAATAGCACCATCTTGTCTAATTACTAATCATCAAATGTTTCTTACACTTATTATAAGAAATTAAACTCAAAGAGATTTCAGAAAACACTGAAGTCGCGGGTATTTTTTTCCTTTCCGGGCCCCTGATAAGCCAGTGTTTAAGCCGCGTCTCCGCCAAAAACATACACCATGTGATTACTTTCCAGCCATTAACACGGCGGGAGCCACACACGTCACGCACAGCTTCTTTACGCGATAACCACATGAAGGCTGAGGAGCAGCTGCGGGTGAGAGAGAGAGAGAGAGAGAGAGAGAGAGAGAGAGAGAGAGAGAGAGAGAGAGAGAGAGAGAGAGAGAGAGAGAGAGGTTCCTTTTGTGTGTAGATACATAAATGTACGCATACATGGACAAGAAAACTGATAGGAATATACTTACTAACTTATTTGTTTGATTACTCAATAGCTTATTTATTAATTTATTAGTGAAGTTATAGGGGCGCTCGGCCCATAACTGAACCCCAGGGAATTGGTTCCTTGACAAAAGCAGATGACTGCTGGACGGGTCTTCTTTCAAACTATCGTCCCTATGTGTGTAAGTTGGGAGCGAGAGGGTTTCCAGAGGGTGCTGCAGTTCTTTCCGGGTGGTGTGCAGCTTCCGCATGTATTAATGGTACCCTATGTTGCTACGCTTTGCATGCTCATCACTTTCAGTTTCCGCCACTGGTTAGCCTCCCGGGCAACAAAAAAAACTTGCGTTAGTCCCCTTTGCCAGTACATGCCTTCTCCACCACAAAGACCTAGTAATGGACAGCACGTCTATTACGACCCTGGTAACTAGGGTCCTTGCAGTACCAAGCCAAGCAATATGGGATTCGCAGACACGGTGTGGAAACTGACTAATTCCTGATCGTTTATCTTTTAAATCTAACCTTAGATGGAACTCAGTGAAATCTTTTGGAAGACGAAGCTCGACAAGCAGAACTCCCGACACTTTCGTATTACCTAAATCAATGGTTGGCCGTCCTCAAACTCAGTTTGCAGTGGTAGCATTTGTGTACTACCGCCGACATAATAAATTCACTCTCAGTGATAAAACTCGTCTTCCATATTCCTCAGTGTAATGCAAAAAATCACCACTGACATGTTAGTCAGGCACAACGCTACGTTTGTGTGTGTGTGTGTGTGTGTGTGTGTGTGTGTGTGTGTGTGTGTGTGTGTGTGTGTAGAGAACTATTTCATGCATCCACAGGGTAAGCGTGTGTCAGACAGATCTGATTGTCATGGCATTTTACGCATAATATTTAGTGTAAGCATTCTCGTACTCAAGTCCAAGCTCCGGGTTCCGCTGACACGGTCTTCGCGAAGATGAGCATTAAAACGATTATGATGACATCCCTCGCAGATCCCGCGCTTCACCGCTCGCCCGGCTACACAAATTTCCTTTTTCCTCGTACGTCAAAGGGTTGGGAGGGGGAGAAGATGCTCGGCTCTGAAGGGCTTGATGGGTCAACATCTGAACACAAAAGCTAGACCGCTGAAATATTCAGGAAAGCAAAGTGGCCCGTCGCCAGCTCCCACGCTCCGCCTCGCTGCAACTGCTAGTGAAATAAGCAAAGCTATGTATTGCTATAGATTCCCTTCTATAAGTCAGAATTGTAAGGCAACCACTTCTTTGCTCTGATCTTCTGAGGTGCTCGGTTCTCATCCGATCCGTTCCACCTCACAGCAACACACAATAACAACCAGCAATGGGGGCACTTATGGCTCACTCATGATGCACTGCTAACTGAACGAAAATTACCACAACCTGATGCATGGTCGCTCCTTACACACTTGTCTATTGTGTGCATGTAGTAAATCATGTGACCTGCAGCAGCTCGAGGATCGGTGTCCAAGACCGTTCTTAGCTATGGGACTCTACCTGAAATTAATTTTGGGTATTAAGTTCCACTTCATAGGTAAAAAAAAAGAGACGTAATGTAATCTAGAAACCTACAGTATATATATATTTTTTTTCAATTCTCATGTGAAACTGAAAGCAAATCATAATCCATACAAACAACCACTTAAATTCCTCCACTATGATCTGACTAATCAATAAAAACAACGTACTTCACTCTTTGCAGTTATCATGGAGGATATAGAAATTAATTCATATCATATGCTATATAGATAAATAATTGAATTAGTATCAGCTATTCTGACAGATCGGTAAAGTGTGATCCAGGTAGTTCACTATTTCAGCTGTCTCATACTTCTGCTACCGCAACAAAGCATTCACAACAGTGGATCCTAAAGCGTCATCCTGGTAATTCCTGGTGCCGTCCTTCTCTCCTTGACCTCATCCACTTTAACGGTCGATCAATTTCTTCTTCTATATGAATGATGGAGCAGTGAGTCGTTCCCGGAGTAATGCCCCACATGTAACAGTGTGTCTGTGGCTCCCGAAGCGACCCAAGTAATGTGACGACAACGTTGCTCTTGTCTCATGTTCTCACAGTTTCCTCGATACTTACAATGATTCAGAGAGATACGAACGCGCCTCGCCTTAGTACATTGTTCTTTTCCACAAGGACAAAGAAGGAGATGATGATGAAAAATACAAAAGCACAAAACTCCGCAGGGATGCAGCTCGCGGGAAGAAGCCAGAAACAATCGTCAGCAGCGGACAAAAGCTCCAGGATTTACACTATTCTGCACTATTGACAGCGTCGCCGGAATCGATGGAAATCCAAAAAATACGACGCCTCCTGTCGAGGGTGGGGAGGGGATCAGCCTGTTTTAATGGCAACAGGCATTTTTAGGCACGCGCGCGAGGACACACACACACACACACACACACACACACACACACACACACACACACACACACAGGAGCAAGAGAGAGAGAGAGAGAGAGAGGACGAGACGAGACGAGACTGAGAAAAGAGGGGATTTAAAAAAAAGTGTGTGTGTGTGTGTGTGTGTGTGTGTGTGTGTGTGTGTGTGTGTGTGTGTGTGTGTGTGTGTGTGTGTGTGTGAAAGAGAGAGAGAGAGAGAGAGAGAGAGAGAGAGAGAGAGAGAGAGAGAGAGAGAGAGAGAGAGAGAGAGTGTGTGTGTACCAGACTTCCTTGATGCGCACACACGTGCTCACACCTTCTGAAAGGTTTGTCCAGGGTAAGAAAAAATAAACGAGCAAATTGTTTTGGTTGATGTTCAGGTGAATGGAGGTGTCTTGACGGTGCAGCAGCAGGGGCGCTGTGCCTACTCGCCTTCACGCTCCCCTGGGTGCTGCGCTGTGTGGGGCACGACTTAATCAGGGGGCTGCAGGGAGGCCCGTCTTCTAAATCATTATCCTCAGTTCATTCACACAAGGTAATACACTTTTCTTCACGCTCCTTAAAAATAACATGCTCATTTTTATTTTCAACAAGAAATATGCATAATTCTTTATTTAATGTACACCGGAGCGCGAGATTTGATGTATTCTGACTAACATTTGTGAAGAATATTATTTCTATCTCTCCAGATATAAATCAGTTTCTCTTTTTCTTACCTAAGCCGTGTCACCTTCAACAAATTCAAGGTTATATAGATTTAGTCTGCATGTGAAGTGTACTGAAAAACATTTTCAGCATAAGTAGATCCTTTTCTTCTTTTGCAGCACTGCCTCACACCATACGCACATCAACATATACGTATGTTTTGTGTGAAATTATATCAAATTCATTTATACACAAAGTAAAGCGGCAGATAGTAATTCAAAACAATCTACTATAGTAAACAAATAAAAAAAATAAAGAAAAAAAAATTACGAAGAAAAAAAAAGATGAAAAGAAAAACAAACAAGCAAATGATTTGTGGGCTAATTACAAAAACAGAAGAAATTACTGATTTCCACACTCGCCATCCTGACACTCACATCACTGTGTGTACTCACATGCGATGCTGCAGTGTCATTTGTTGACTAACTACTCAAGTGTTGGTATTCATGAATTCATGAATACGAACTTGCAGGAAGAACATCCGCGTCAAGATGCACTACTCCGCTGCACACAAGGCAAACAAAAACGTTGACAAAAATGTGAAGGTTGAGATGAATGCGTGTTTTTCTTCGAGCTCTTCTTACAGGTCTTTACATGAAGTTGAAAATAAAATAATGAAGTGCCCGGTAAAGATTCTTGTGGATAGGAGAGAGAGAGAGAGAGAGAGAGAGAGAGAGAGAGAGAGAGAGAGAGAGAGAGAGAGAGAGAGAGAGAGAGAGAGAGAGAGAGAGAGGTCCCAATATTGTGGTGTAAATAGAGACTGGGAGAGAATTGGTGAGAAACAGACGAGATGAAAGGTCCTTTGTTCCACTTCTCGAGGTCAGTGGTTTGCCATGAAGTAGCCCATGCATGACACTGGTCATTGCCGCCAGGGAGACACACCCAGGGCTAAAAAGGGAACAGGAAAGAGTGAAAAACCGCACCATATGATCCTCTTGTTGAAAGTTACTGCGTTGTTAATCAGTTACGCAATAACTTAAAAGCAAATATATTTTCTTTCATTTTTTTCAGTGCAAATATTGAATAAACGTATTCTTTTAAACATACCTGTACTGATTTTTTGAGGGGTCCAACAATCATCAGTCGATTTTCAGAATGACTTTTTTATTTATTTATTATTATTATTATTATTATTATTATTATTAGAAAGAAACACAACCTGATGTCACGAACATGCTGCCGTGCGCACTTGTCAGCAGCAAAAATACTATGCAAAATGCTAAAGCTTCTGTTAAGAGCGGAGGGTTTAATTTCTGAAATAATAATAATAATAATAATAATAATGATAATAATAATAATAATAAAGTCCGGAAATATTCATAGACATATATTCCATGACATGAAGAGAGAGAGAGAGAGAGAGAGAGAGAGAGAGAGCATTCACTTCGACTAATATAAAAAAAACAACATAAAAACACTTATAACTGATAGTAGATAAAATGAATATATAGATAAAACAGACATGAGCTAAAAAAAAAAATCCACAAAACCTATTAAGATGACAGAAAAAAAAGTTATCCTCCTACCATTGCATCTAAATGAAGGAAAATTATCAACTTGACGGCTAGAACCTCGGAAAAAAAAAGTGAGGAAGCGAACCACAAATTTTTCACACTTTTCCCGCTGCCTGCATCCCAAAGCACACACGCGGGATCGTAACACGGGAGCCAAACACCTGAACTTGCGCCAGTGCGGAGGGCCATGCCGCCTCCAACCCCTCTGGCTTATTTCCTAACTTCCCACACTAACTCGGTGCACCACTGACGCCAAACGGCCCCAGCCTCAGTCCGCACCGCCACGCCCGCCACCTCTCCTATGTTGAGGAGTAATAATGTTAGAAAAAGAAGAGTGAAAAGGTCAACGAAGGGGGAGAATAAAATAGTACTGAAGAATAAGCTGTAACTTTTGATAAGGAAATAATGTCTGTATATGAACACGCTTGGTGCGTTTATTACACTGGAGTAACGGGTGGTAGGTGTACTAAGAGTTTCAAGATTCTCAGATGTGCAAGTGTACCCGTAGCACCGACCACATGAAGTTCTTGCATTCACGGAGTAGTTATGTGTATTTTTTTCTCTCGTTTTTATGTACTATACAGCCTTGAGAGAGAGAGAGAGAGAGAGAGAGAGAGAGAGAGAGAGAGAGAGAGAGAGAGAGAGAGAGAGAGAGATGCAGAAATAAGAGTGTGTGTGTGTGTATATATATATATATATATATATATATATATATATATATATATATATATATATATATATATATATATATATATATATATATATATATATATATATATATATATATATATATATATATATATATATATATATATATATATTATAGTGTCAGAACTAATACACAAAAATGCGTGCTATGAAGAATGCGCATTATCTTAAAGGGAAACTAAAATGCTTAAGTGTACCATTGAATACTATTTTCTTTCTTGCAGGTCGGTTATTATTTTCTGTGTCTTAAGAAGGGTAACAATATGAAAACATAGCAGCGATATCAATTACATCCTAACAAAATAGTTATAGGAGCTTTATTATAAACTTCACAACCCAATTACTATGATTGGCTGTGTGTAGTGGTTCTCATGCGTGATTTATATATATATATATATATATATATATATATATATATATATATATATATATATATATATATATATATATATATATATATATATATATATATATATATATATATATATATATATATTTTTTTTTTTTTTTTTTTTTTTTTTTTTTTTCGTGGCTCTTCCACACTCTTCCGGTCGAGGCTAACTGCGATGCGGTATCAGACTTTGCTCACTCTACCAACTTATTTACAATTAACTACCCTGTGTGAGAGAGTTATTCCTAACATTAAGTCATGGCCTCGGTTTGAATATTTTCTTAGTCTCCGTGGGCGATACCTCCCTCCCTCTGACTGAAAATATCCAACCTGCGATCTTCACACTTTTGAATGATGATATTTTATGTTTCTATCTGATCTCCCTGTGATCTTCTGTAAGCCAAGAGTGATAGATTTCATTCCTGAGTCTTTCCTTCCCCTTCACCTGAGACACCATCTTTGTTGCTCGACGTTGTACCTTTTGTAGGCTCGACATCCCTGATTACATAAGGCCACCTGACGATTTTGCTATGTTGGATCAATATATTCAAATATCCTTCTGATTAACTCCATGCTTTCGTTTGCCTTATCACTCTTCTCAGCAAGGTTGTCTTAGAATATCATCTTGTAGTCTATCGCAACATATATGTCCTTTTTGTGATGGTTCTGCCATTGTTGTTGAGTGCAGTGAAGTTTTGGTGCATCATTGTTGGACCTACCGCCATCATGCATTTGCCTACGTCGGGATGAAAGTCAAGCATCTATTTCTCTGACCATCTTCCAAGTTCAATGAGGTTTTCAAGTAGTATGATGCTGCCACTTTTGTCTCCAATCCACCTGAATACTTTGGTGTCGTTTGTATATAGATAAACCTCATTGTTGTGTAGGTAGCTAATAAACAACACAAACAGCAGCGGACCAAATACTGATCCATTTGCCCGCAGTCCAGTCAGACACTTCTCCATTTACCACAATCTTCTACTTTCTGCCCATCAGGAAGCCATCAACCCATCTTGGAATGTGCCCAGTAATTCAACAACGTAACTTATAAATTAAATTATGTTACCATTCTTTTGGCTCATACTTCTGAGTGGAATAACTTCTGGTCCCTTATTCTCCAACACCTCGACGTCTTGACAAATTTCAAGATAATCTAGTGAAATTTATTGGGAGTTTTATTAGTGTTTTCATGATTCTAGTGGTAGTTTAACAATGATTCTTCATCACAAGCATCAACAAACACCAATATATTCCATCTAAAAGTGATACAATCTGTATGTTTTCATTACTGCATCACCGTAGATGGAAAAAAGAAGTACCGCACAGGTATAAGAGATAACTTAAAGGGCCAACAAAATCAAGGTGTAAAAGAAACACAATGAGGGACTTCCATAGCTCTGTCACTACAAGGCGCCACTGTACTGTGCTGCTGGCCAGAAGAGTTCCTAATTACCTTGACTTTTTTATTTTTATTTTTTATGTTCATGCAAAAAGATCTTCATCCAAATATCAACACACAAAATTGATGTAGTCAATAAACTTCACAGCAAAAATTTAGGAGACTTGAAAAGATAACCATAATTAGTTTCCTTGAAAACCAAGCCTTATTTTATCCATTTATTCATATTATTTATTTTATTTATTTATTTTATTTTTACTTTATTTTATTTTATTTATTTTTTTACATCTTACAACAAATCAGTTTTCTCTTATTCGCAACAAAATAGTATAAAGTGAGTTTCGCCTAGCCTTTAAAAATGTTTAATTTACATTTAAGTTTTAGAAACGTACTCACTTTTAGCACATCAATATGTCTTGTGGCGTAAAATTCATGTAACGCACTTTCCATGAAATGTGCACTTGGCAACTGAGGACAGAAACAGCTCCTCTCCCGCACCGTTCCCCTTCCCCTCTACTAAAAAATCTCCGAGCCGTTATTGTTTACATAATATGAAACCCACCGCCACGCTCACTGTGCCGCCTGCGTCTGCCCCTGACCCTCACTGACCTGGTATACTGAAAATGAATAATACATCCAACTAACCTTGTTTTTTTTTTTTTTAAGGCAGCTCCTGAACCTTATCTCCTCACTACCAACTCGAGCAAATCTTGAGCAACGTAGGCAAGTCAAGTAATCAGGCACTCTTTTCAGCACAGTGGCGCAGTGACCCGTGAAATATCTGATGGAATACTTTGAATAGAAGTCCCCCATTATGCTGTGTTTTGGCAGAGCTGTCTCTTTTCAACAGTGCTTCGTTTACTACTGCTGATTCTCTGAGGAATTATAAATCTATGTCAACTGTAAGAAACATTGCTAGTCTCTGTGACATGCTATTGCCACCAGTGTGTGTGTGTGTGTGTGTGTGTGTGTGTGTGTGTGTGTGTTCCTTTCTCTGCATTATGTACATTCCCTATACAACTCAATATAAGACTTCTCATGGCAGGGAGGTAAGGCCTAATGACCTAACCTCCGGAGCGAGCTACGGCATCACCACCCCGGAGGAATACAATGCCTATACATTCTACAGAAACAAGAACCACCGCCCTTCCTGTCACGCTCAACAGTACTCAAAGAAAATATGGACCTGACCTGCACCACACATACAGGCCCTCTCACTGGCCTCCCTTCGAGCGCCGCTCAGAATTCCACTAAGGCGGACTACATGTAGGTATGCAAGAATGTTCGGCTGGTATCACATGTAAGAGAAGAATAGTGAGTACTTCATAGATGAGCAGGTAAGGGGGACTAACCCAGCAGCTACGAAGAGTGGTGAGAGGTTAGGATGACTAACTTGTGTGTGTGCGTGTGTGTGTGTGTGTGTGTGTGTGTGTGTGTGTGTGTGTGTGTGTGTGTGTGTGTGTGTGTGTGTGTGTGTGTGTGTGTGTGTGTGTGTGTGTGTGTGTGTGTGTGTGTGTGAGAGAGAGAGAGAGAGAGAGAGAGAGAGAGAGAGAGAGAGAGAGAGAGAGAGAGAGAGAGAGAGAGAGAGAGAGAGAGAGAGAGAGAGAGAGAGTAAATAAATAATTCATGTAAATAATACATTAGGAAGTATGAGCAGTGAGCCGGTCGGCAGCCATGTAGTACGTAGCAAAAGAGCCGGCGTTACCTATTAATATACTGCAGCCTGGGTGTGTCGCTGTTCTGCCCTCTTATTTGTACTACATGCAAGCTAATCATATAGGCTGGTGCTTTACCACCTCAAAATATCTTTTCTAGACCGCTGTATACCCAACATGCGTAGTATAGGAAGTGAACTTCCTGTTATACAGGCTTACGCGAAGCCTCCAACAGCCAATGATAAGACGTCTCCCATCATTCGTTTAACATCACTTGCATTACACTTCCTCGTAAAAATTTTATTTTCAATAAAAAAAAAATGCTTTAAATACGACATGACAGATTATCGGATTTTCTTTTTTTAGAGTAAGTAATCATTAATGTGGGAGTACCTTGAAACTATCAAAATAACAACACTACTATCATTCTAATAATATGATTTACTCATGTAACGCAAATCTCTCATAGAGGATTTTTTTTTTTTACAATGAAAACAGCGATAACGAATCAGAGTATCTTGAAGGGTCGATGTCGCGAAGAGTCTCTCTATAGCAGGTTATGATGCCCTTCATGAAGAAGAGACAGTCTGAGCGGCATTCCTAATAGCCCAAAAGACACGCAGCTAAGGAGGACGCGAAGGTTGGTCCCTGGCACAGGGAGCTGGGCAACAAAAGGGGGTCAGGCCAAGGTGGACAGGGAGGAAGGTCTCCAGCGTGGAAGGGAGGAGGGGGCTAGCCAACAAAAGGGGTCAGGTTAAGGGTGGACCGGGGACAGGAAATGATGCCGTCCCCTTATCAGTGTCATTACCCGTCGTCATCCTTCCATCACCACGACGTCTCCCGCCCCATCACGCTAGTTTCAATGCCGGAAGATATTCGGCAGCTCCAATACCTTCCTTTCCTATCACCATAGCCTCCCATAGTATGTGGATAAAGTAGATTTATGTACGTACAAGTTGTGTACACATCTACGCACTCACTTCTGCGCGTGCGTTTGTGTGTGTGAGAGAGAGAGAATTGCATTTTTATTAATGGATAGTTGTTTCACATTGGAAACAAGTTATAAGTTTATTCACGTCCCTCGATATACAAAGTCGAGATGAAATAACTACCATGAGTTATACATATCAGTCGAACATCACTATCATCACCATCACAACCACCACCACAATGCACACTTCCTTACCACCACACCTTTGTCTAGTCACCACATGTGCCATTATCACGTCCATCGTTGTAACCTCAGCACCAATTCCACTACAATACACTGCAGTCACTCAATTAACACCACTTATCACCACCATCATCACTGCACCATCATCACCAACACCACCCCTGCCATCACTATAGTAGTCGCTAGACAGGAATAAGTTGAGGTTCATGACATAAGCAGGTTTGTAGGGTGTACAGGACGGTGATTTGCTGTTTCACGCACCTCGTATTGCTCCAACAGGAACTGACGGTCTCTCCTTCGTACAGCTGACCAAAGAAGTCATTTACCTGAAGCAGACTGGGACAATACTCTTTAATATTTCCCGTCCCATACAGTGATACCATTATCATATAATGTCATTCTCTATCGTTCTGTCGTTGTTATTTCCATCATGCGCTAGCCACTTTTGTTTGTAGAAAAGAGTGACCGGTTTATAAAGCTGTACGCATGTCGCCTCTTAAAGCGCGGCGCCGCATCCTGTGCTAGTGATGCCGATGATACAGGTTTTCATGGCCTAGTTAGCAGCATCTTGACAAATAGATGTGTGGTGACGGTCCTCTCAACTAGACTTTGTTCCTTGTCGACTCTCTGTATTGTTGGACCTTACTAATAAAAGGAAAGAGGCTTTGAATTATTCCCTTTCCTTATAAACTGTTTCATGTCGAAGATTAAGTTCATTAACCAAATACGAGAGGATAGGTAGCACTAGACAAATGATTGAGATGATTACTGTTGTGCCGCCAAGATGGCAGAGTGTGTTGTCTAGGGGCGAAGGTCACGCAGTCCTGGACAGAAGCTTTATGTTTTATTACCAACCAATTGCTTAAAATGGGTCAGTGTAAGTTGGCAACAAGGGATCACATACTACGTACTAGATGACAGGTTGCTAAATATTCTCCAAGCTGAGTCCCTTGTCCCTTGACTACGCAATGAACATACTGACGACCTAGCTTCCCATTGGTTGTTGCAGGCCTCTACCAGTGACGTCATAACAGAGGGCGGAGCAATAACACGAGCCCTTCCATGATTCGCGGATACTCCCAGATTTACCTCTGAGGTACCATCATGTTCTATATAATCACAAGCTTCGTTATATACTGTTTCACAGGTGATATTAATACAGAATTATTTCACATCATAAAAAAGAACATTTCAGCCTATGACCGCTTCATTAAATTATTTAAGCCACAGACTACAAAACAAAAACATACAAAACTCAGAGGGGACAGCCACTGGTCGTAACGGAATGGAAGGAGGGCAGGCACCAGGCACAGGCGGAGTGCCGGGTAAGGGTGAGGAGCATATGATAGGATAAGGGTGGGAGAACCGTTCAGTGTGTCGTGATCAACGTGGGGGTGTCACCCGTCGCAGCCTTGAGGATTAGCGCCAACACAGAGCGATCGAACTGAGAGGTGTGGTAAGTTACGCAAATATAATTGCCACCCACCTTTTCTCCTTCTCGTGTGAGTGTGTGCGTGTGAGTGCACTTTTGGTAAGTGCATAAAAGACTGTGATCATAAATGTTGAAATTATTTAATGATTAAAAAATACAAAACTAAGAAAATCTGTGGGTGTTGTGTAATGCTGTCTGTGCATCTAAGGAAAGCTTATCGGCAGGTCTGTAACCAGACAAATCCTTCCTTTCTAATGAATATCGTATCATGAAAAATTTCTCCCCCATATCAGTCATAACGTCCTCATGAAGAAAGACCAAACAACTACAGAAAAAAAGGCAGCGGTAAGTGCGTGGAAAAGGTCAGTCTGCTTTGCCGGCCGGCTGCACTATGGAGGGCCTTCCTCCCGAGACGTCTGCTTCGTATCACACCACTTCATCATGGTCATAAGGGTATTTTGTCTTCAGCGGGGAAAAGAGACATTAAGTATTTCCGTCTTTTCTGATGCACTGATCAAATCATTAGGTGACATAGAAAATAAACGCTTTATACGATAACAAACATAAAACAATTTGTTAAAAACACAGCAATTATCATCGCCATAACAAAACCACGTCTCTATGACAGACCTTGAAATATGTTTTCTGCAATCATAGTCTACCGCTATTTCGTTTTCCTACTTTTTTTTTTCTTTCCTGGAAGTCAGTCTATGAACAATTCCGTAATTCGAAGCTTATACCCTGTATAAGCTTTTTGGTCTTGCCAAGAACGGTACTCAGCACATGGAGGGAAGGTCACGGAGCAGGGCAGAGGAGGGGGTGACAACGGCCTCAGGGAGGAAGACTGGAATACATCACCTGTCAGCGTGCCCCTAAGCCTGCCACGGTTAGGCCTCCATGGAACAGGTTTGGTAGCATGGGTACATGGTTCAGCAATACGTGATACTTGACGTGATGTCACACATTTCAGAACAAATTAGTCATGTTATAAAGGTAGTGTTACAATATACTATCATTGACAACGTACGTAAACACGTTCTGTTATTTGAAACATTTGCATCTGACTTGCCTCTGCCGCATTTAGATTCTTCCTTCTCTGCCGGCTTTCCTCCCTCCCTCACCAACACAGCAGCGACCTCACGGACAATCTCTCTCTCTCTCTCTCTCTCTCTCTCTCTCTCTCTCTCTCTCTCTCTCTCTCTCTCTCTCTCTCTCTCTCTCCCTTTCTCTCTATCTCTCTTTATCTCCATTCACCACCAGTCACACACAACTTCCATTCCTGTCATGAGCACCATCACCATCACCACCCTCTCCTGATCCCCGTTAACACTCGTATCCTGCTCCGCGTGTTAACCAAGGATACTAGAAGAAACAGTGTTCTGTCTCTTTCGTGCTTCCGTTCCAGCAGTATCACAAACTTAGCAGCTTTTGCGCTTATAAAAGAAGTAAATAGTCCAGCATTTCGTCACAAGCTGTTACACGTATAAAATAAAATCAATTAACATATTTGGATAAATTATATACGCTGTCCACATCCACACACACACACACACACACACACACACACACACACACACACACACATCTGCAGGGATATCTGTGACCCACTTGGATATGTGCGAGAAGAGTGTAATCTGTTTGCGACTCGTAGATAGAAATTCCCTCAACATTTCGTGCTAGTTCGCTGAGCTGGCGTGGAAAATGCTCCTCGGCTCACCCTCTCGCTCACTCCTTTAAAAACATTTGTCTGTTTCCCTCAAAGCACGAGCGGCACACTATTCCGAATCCTTCCTTCTTGTATAGCGGTTGATGAATGAATAAATAAATAAATAGATAAATAATTAAATTCGCGTCAGAATCTTAACATGACTGAAAGCTTTGCCACTCAATGTGCTAATTTCATAAATGTAAATATGACTGTCAAGGCGATATCCTATAAGGAAATGCGATAACCAGTGATAGACGTGTTAATAAACAAGTCTAAAAAATGGCGCCGTTTTTCCATGTACATTCGTGTTGCTTAACTTACTGTTCAAATCCAAAAGAACTTTTTATCATGTTTATAACTTAGAGATTACAGCATACCTTCCTGCTGACCCGACTTATTATCACTAACGAGAGAGAGAGAGAGAGAGAGAGAGAGAGAGAGAGAGAGAGAGAGAGAGAGAGAAAAGGGGGGAGGCCTTATGGAAAAGATTAGCGAAAAACAGCGACCCCATATTATGAACATGGGAAAACTGAAAAATAAAAAGAAGAAAACGATGATAATAAAGTAAAAGGTAATGATGATGATGTGATGATGATGATGATGATGATGGTGATGATGATGATGATGATGGAGTAGGTGATGATGATGATGATGATGATGATGATGAAGTAGGTGACGATAATAATGGTGGTGATGAAAAGAGAAGAAAGAAAAAAAGGATTCATGAGATTATTTGTCATTATCAAGCAACGTCGCCCATCACATTGCTATTCCATCTCTACCCACACACATACCTGCATGAAACTCTATAGATCGGCTTGCTATAAAGAAAGGCCTTACTTAATGGTTTTCTCAATTATCAATGCATGTCGCCTGCATGTAATTTTTACGGCTGAACTAAGCCGGCGTCCACCTTTATGAAAATATTGAGGAATTCATGAACATCAAAATCAGTTCAAACTTATTTTCTCGAAGGAAAAAAAATATTTGGAGATATCACAGACATATTTTATTTACGGCAGAAGAAAAATTTAAATGTGAAGAATATGATCAGATACCAAAGCAAGAAACAGCTGGAGGTTAGTTAAGCCACCGCACCCAATGAAGAACGCGCAACAAGAAGGATCCGCCCTGCCAAGCTTATCAAAATCAGGAACACACCTGCACAGGACACAAAACCGCAGCAGCGCACCGGGCCCGAACATCCACCTGCCGTGAAAATTACTGACAACAAGACGTACCTGTGTCACTGATTACATCCTACGTTTGTCTGGAGCTGGGTCACTGAAGGCCGGTCGTGCCGCGGGCGGTTTGGTTCTTCCCTGTGTTTCCCAGTTTATTACTCTTATCACGTAGCAACACTGCTGCTTCATTTTTTTCTCATTGTCCACAACGGAAGAACACTAAGAATTCCAATTACTCCCTCCCATTTCGTATAGGCAACTAGGTTTTCTATACGCAACTATAGGCAACCTAGGATTTACCCAGCCGTGCCCATACGTATAGTAAACGTGAGTATACTCCGAAATTACTCCATCACAACGGACAGGTTACTCGCCTCTATCTTGGCACTGTCTCAGTTTTCTTTCCAATAACCAAACTTTACTCAGTAGAAATTTGCAAACTACTTTTGCGAATACAGCTATTTTTTATTTTATTTTTTTATTTTCCCAATTCAGCAATGCATGTCATTATTTTTTTTTCCATTGTGTTAATTTAAAATCAGAATGTCTTTTTCGTAACTTCATATTCTGTCATGCCTGTGATTTCAGAATAGCATTATTCTCTTCACATTTATACTCATACTGAAATATGAATTTTACGGAAAGGAGTGCCTTACAAATAACGCAACATTTTCTGAGGTATTATTCAGTTGGGTGTATACTGAATGTATATATTGGCAAAAGTTCCGTTGTCTGTTTCCACGAAGAAACAGAACTTTTTTTGCAAATGGCAGCTAAGAGTAATGATGATGCTCGTAGCCAGGTTTCGTTGTGGTTGGGCACAAAGAAAAAGGTAATCAGTGGGATATTGGGGCGGAAATATATCGCGGTGGTAGGAAGTGGAGTGGCAAGGAAGTATTGACGGCCTAAATACCATTGCTACTTAGCGGCTTCAGAGAATGCACTTAGCAAATTCAGCGTCTGGGCAAATCATCCTCCCACCAAACTATTTCACTCCTATTGATATTATATATATATATATATATATATATATATATATATATATATATATATATATATATATATATATATATATATATATATATATATATATATATATATATATATATATATATATATATACACACACACACACACACACACACACACACACACACACACACGCGTTACTACATGAAATAGAACAATAAAAAATAAACAAAAACGTTGTGAATATCAGAAATAATTGACCCCCTCCTGACTTTACCCTGAGGGCACAAGTGACCTACAAACGTGGCGAGGCAGGGCTGGGTGAGGCAAGACTGAATGGGGTGGAGCATGGCGAACGGGGCTGTACCAGGTGGGGATGATCAAGGCGGTGCGAATGAGTCTTGGTAAGTTTGATGGGGCGGGACTAGTCAGAGCAGGCAAAGCGAGGCAAATCATAGCAGGCAGGGAAAGCGGTAGTGGGTGGGGGGAGGCCGAGGACAGGCAAGAACACCTGCGTCATGGCACCTGAGGCGCTCATCACGTTTCTAAAATTGGTACTGAATGACAATTAAGATTTGTCCCTTCCATAAAATGCCAAAGACGAATGAGAATGGCTATGGTCATATGAACTAGCATAAACACACACACACACACACACACACACACACACACACACACACACACAAATATCATCATCATCACAGTTTTAACCATCACGCTGACTTCATCCAGCTTTCTCCATTCTTTTATGTTTAATGTTTGCCTGTTCCAGGTCGTACGAGTGAATTTTCTGACCTAGTTCCTCTTTGAGCTCTATTTTTCTTCGCTCCACTTAACGCTATTCCTTGGTCGCCTATTTGCTAGTATGACACTAGCATTTATGAATTATCGCTAGTTTCGTATGTGACTTTATGCCAACTTTATTGTGTTGAATAAAACACGATTTTTTTCAGTCCCGTTTTCATAAAATCTCCTAAGTACAAATAAGTGATTTACCTGGAATGTTTGTCCGAAGCAAACGTTCCTTAAACACTTAAAATTTTACTTTATTTTCTCGATGCAATGGTAATGACCAACACTTGGCGTCCTCAAGCCTCTTTCCTGCAACCCCTCAAATATCAAATATCTGCTGCACTTGCATGTACCTTCTCTACCATAAACTTAACTTTAATGCTTCAGTCTAAGACAGTAAGCACATTCTCTTGCCATTTTTGGTGTAGCTGCTTTCCTTCCGCTACATTTTTTTTTCCTTGGAAGGGATATATATATATATATATATATATATATATATATATATATATATATATATATATATATATATATATATATATATATATATATATATATATATATATATATATATTCTCAAAGTAACGAGGAGAAAATGCTAATTTCTTCCATTAAATTTTCCTTCCTGGTGTGGTACTCGTACATTGATCAACCCAAAGTGAGATCGTAGCACAGAAACCAACATACCTTACCTAGCAGTGGTGGTCATGGTGTTAGTGGTGGTGGTGCTGGTGGTGTTGGTGGTGTACGTATATATCGTAGCGAAGGAGTGAGTAGGATGAGGAGGAGGAGGAGGAGAAAGTTGTTGTGGAGATAATGGTGGTTTTGGTGATGGTGGTCCACAATGTAAGGAGTAGATAAGGTTACTGTAAAGGAACCAGTTGAGCAGGGTGATCGTGAACTCTTCGACCACAAAGTCGTTCAACCTGCTACCCAGCAAGTCAGTGAATAACACAGCAGAGCAATCATCTAGTCAGCTGCTCTGTCAGTCAGTCAGTCGGTTCAGCACCCAACCAACCCAACCAACCAGCCAGCCAGCCAGTCAGTCAGCCAGTTATCCAGCTATCTAGCCGATACACACATCTAGATAGCCGATCTAGACACAGGAAGAGAATACCTCAGTAAGAGGAATGAAAGAATGAAGACATTGGTTAATTCCTGCACTAATAAGGTGGACAGAACAGAGGTGGGAGTACGAGTAAGTAAAGAGTCAAGTACAGCGAAGATAAGGGAGAACAGACATGTTGTTAGTAACGATCACGACGACGACATAGCAAAATAAAGTAGCAGAGAGTTCTTTTTCTCAGTGAAGAAGCCTAGTAATGTGTTAAAGATAGTGTGCTCTTATTACTAAAAGGTATTCCTACTGCCATAGGAGACGGGAAATACGAGTATTATATCACGAGAGAGTCAGGGTTGAGAATGTGCATTAAGATAGTGTTGTTAAGTTGTTACTCTTGGAGGCCAGAAGTATCTTCCTCTTTCTCAGCTTGTCTCGACCTGACCACACCCATTCCCACCCATATGTCCTCATTTCACCGCGCTTCTCTCTCTCTCTCTCTCTCTCTCTCTCTCTCTCTCTCTCTCTCTCTCTCTCTCTCTCTCTCTCTCTAATCCCTCCTTGGATGAAAGTGCACTGATTTATCCAGTTAATGGTCTTGCTGATACATCTGGACACAATGCATCCATCAAGGAGTGAAGTTACTTAGATCTGAAAGAGCTTTGCAACCGTCTCCAACACGCTGAATCATGATCGTGATTACTGCCCCTTGGAGCGTGAAGACTTACGGGAAAAGAAAGTGATAATCGAAAATCAAGTAATTGCACATAGCATACCAATGGCCTTAATGCTCGTAGCTCCAGCAAACACACGTTTATTGCGTATGAATAACATTTGGTGTGGAGCTTATTAATTTCTTAAGGTCTCTATCTGCATCATAAAATAAAGAAAAAAATAAATTCCGTCTGTCTCCCATTACAGCCCACGAAGCTGCTTAACATTCAATGAGAAAGTCAAAGAAACCAGTGTGTGCTATTTCTGATTACCATGAACGTGAAAGAACCTAATATCAAGGAAGCCAGAATTTCGGAGTTTGGGTGAAAATTTCAGTTTCCTATGTTTTGGACGTCATAGGAAACGCATGATTCCCTGAGTCGAATGGTGTATCTGTTATGTTATTTTTCTCTAGATATAAAGGCAAAGCAAGAGTTTGTTTGCGAAAATTTAAAGGCCCTCGAACAATTAAATCCCCCATCGCGTCAGCTGTTCACACTTCTATATGCTAATTGCAAAAATACTCACAGAAACTTCTTATATATATATATATATATATATATATATATATATATATATATATATATATATATATATATATATATATATATATATATATATATATATATATATATATATATATATATATTTTTTTTTTTTTATAGATAAAACGCATGTTTTTACATGTGGCGATAGTGTGCGTATGATAACAGTTGTGTTTATATCGAGAATGGTATCAAGAATGAAGTGTGATTTAGGGAGACACGAAGTTTTACCTTGTGTACTCGCCAGTTATTTTCTTATCTACAATACCTAAGAAGTCTAAGAGACTTCTAGCACTGCTAGATAAGTCTAGCAAATGTGTCACTGCATGTACTTGGGAGGCCAGCCACGGAGGCATCTCAGGCTTCATGGGATGGAATGTGGCAGAACAGAACAGAATGTATCACAAGAGGCTGTGAAGGCAGGGCATCACCTGTGCGTGAGACCTTAGGCGTGGGTGGTGCTTCCATAACGGGAGCAGCAGCCTCAGGATTGTGGACGAGCTTAACTTCTGACCTTTCTGATCTTAGCCGTCCTTGTCAGGCTCACAATTAAAGGTAACCAAGGGCCATCATCAACGTGGCTGCCTCAGTGTTTGGATTATCTATGACCTTGCCCTCGCCTGTAGAGACATGGAGAATACAAACATCCTTAAAATGAATGAAAAGAATCAAAATGGGAAGCAATGGAAAATGATGCGTCATCTCTGTATCTTGGAATACCACGTTATTCCAGTCATAACGGTTGTCTAGCAAAACTCACGCCTTGATGCTGCCATGTAGCGTCTCCAACACCCTTATAATAGTCTGCTTTATCAGTCGCCCGGTACGTTGCTTTGAACCTACCTCAAGCACAAAACCTGTTTGAGAAAGCAAAAAAAATTGCCCATCACATGCTGAGTAATGGTCCCCTTCCTCCTCATGCTTATGTATAGCTTCTATTTTTAGGCCACGTGCGTTACATAAACACGTCCGAATTTACAAGCGCAAACAACAACACCAACACTATGGTGGCGGTGACAGAAACCACGGACACAAGATATCTAGGAGCTTACGCCTTTTTTCCAGCCGGGAAAAGTGGCCTTTCCGGTGCTTATGTAAGACGAACACAAAAAAAAAAGTACGGAAGAGGTCAAAGAAACCTGTTCAGGCTCTCAAGGCCGACATGGGAGCGCCCGTCTAGTAGGTGTCCAATGATACGAGACAGGGCAATGGCTCGTGTGATGCAGGAAAAGAGGAGTTTTGAGACAGAATAGGATTCAGTTATGGGGAGGAAAGAACAAGAAATTAATGGACATGGAGAAGTAGGTGGTCAGAAAATAAAGTGTAAAAAATCTGAACTTATGATATAGAAAGTGCAGGCAGCGAGACGCAAGGATGACAGGAACGTGTTTGGGCGAAGGAAAAGAAAAGTAAGGGTAAAGGGCAAGTATTAGAGCAAAAAAAAATCAAGCAGAAGGAAGAATGAGAAAGTGAAATATGAGCAAGACGCGGACGGTGGGAATGATGAGCAAGGAGACACCAGAAGGGAAAGTTCTGAGTGTGGAATTCTTGGACGACAGGAGAGAGAGAGAGAGAGAGAGAGAGAGAGAGAGAGAGAGAGAGAGAGAGAGAGAGAGAGAGAGAGAGAGAGAGAGAGAGAGAGGGTAATGAAAGAACAAACCTGTTATACCACCCTCTTTAAACCTACACAATTTCCTGTCACCAGTGAGTACTAAATTCGATCTTCTAATGCCTCTAATGTGGTTTAAGTATAATATCTTGAACACCATTTCCCGCCCTCAACCCCGCTTATCTCCCACCTTCTATGCTATTAACGATCACTCCTCAACCTCCTGGCCATCCAATACAGGCTCCGTAATTTCACTAACCTAAGAGCAAGAAGAGTTCATTACTGGGATGGTCAGGTTTGAAATATGGTCTACCCTACATACCTTCCTGTAAGCGGAGTAGATTGTATCCCGCTAAAGTTTATCACTTGTTCCGCCCCCCCCCCTCTCTCTCTCTCTCTCTCTCTCTCTCTCTCTCTCTCTCTCTCTCTCTCTCTCTCTATCTATCTATCTATCTATCTATCTATCTATCTATCTATCTCTATCTCTCTCTCTCGCAAGTCCATTTATGTGTTTCAACTGCAGGAAATTTGTCACGTCACGATCGGTAAACTGGTGGCATGGAGTGGGACGGGGAAGAGTTTGTTGTTGTGTATAAGCTTTGTTTGCTTTTAGTTTACAAAACAAAGATAATAAAAGATAATATTTAGTCACATTTGTCCCGCACTAAATAATTTAAATCGCAAATAATCGAGTAAAAAAAAATTAGGAGATATATTCAGCGACAGAATAACAAAACAGTTAAATTATGGAATGCAAAAACTTAGCGTAAGAGCAAATTCCATTTCATTAAGAGCAATGTCAGGCGGCCACCTCACGCCTTCTTCGTCACCACGAAACTAACGGGGAGAGGCGAGAGAAGACCCACCCCATGCTAGACGCCCTCTGGCTCACCCGTATAAAAACCAGAAAGGTCTGGTCTCCTTTAACTCGACAGGTACCCCAGCTGGAGCGAACACCGTCCAATCAGAACCAAGGAATATTAAGAAAAGTATTCTGATTGGTGAATGATTCGTAGGGAGAGCACACCGATAGGGTGAAATAGGGTTTCAGACGTATAGCTGTATATGATCAACAGGTTTTGGCATCGAGTTGCTAGGAAGCAAATGTACTTGTGTCTTTTGACTCGGTGAGTTCATGAGTAGCAAATGTGCTACTTTTTTCCAAGCACACGTGAACGTGATCTCCCACGGTCAAGGACGAGTGGGAGCTGGGTCTGGCTCAAAACCACTAGTACGGCATACGGCCCACTGCCAAGCCGGCCTGCTCTCAAGAAGTCCACCCGGTTCTTGGATCGCGCCAGTCTCTCGCCTGACCTCGTTCTGGATAGAGCAGAAGAACGTCTCCCTGAGTGTTAAGCGACAGTGTGCTGGGTAAAGAACGTGTACAAAATGGAAACAGATCAAAGTGAATTTGTTCCTGATGAATGATAGTGAAAATAAAGACATGCTGGAAGGTGAACACACGGACTATAAACTCTCCGCCAAGTAAGTACTAGTACACTTTGGTGTTAAGTTAGAGTAGCAGATTGGCATTTGACAGAGTGGCAATGTCAGTAAAGAAGGAGGCGGGAACCCGTGAAGAGTGATACCATGGTGACGCGGGTCAAATACTGACATAAGAAATACCGTCGAAAGATAACACAAAAGACATATTTGTTAACTAAAACAACTTTCACTACCACTTCATCAACATTGGTACTACTACTGCTACTACTACTACCACTACTACTACTACTACTACTACTACTAATAATAATAATAATAATAATAATAATAATAATAATAA
>NC_087164.1:24562422-24564922 GCF_035594125.1 Scylla paramamosain
TTCCTGTCTAGCTGTTCATCAGACTATGTTACAGTTTAGTGTAAAAGCTGAAGTGAAACAAATCATCTACAATATTTCTGAAACGCTGCACCTAGAAAGCCAGGGCAGACACGTTCCACTTTGATGATTACAGTGCCCTCGAACTCGAAACTGAAATGTAAAAATAAATAAATAAATGAAAAAAATCAATGATTAATGCATTTTTTACGCTAAGCCAACACCTGGGAACCAAATTTTCCGTTCAATATTATGATTCCATTTTCAGCATCCTGAAAACTCTACGGTATTCTTTTTTGTGTGTCACGGTCTTCTGTTCTGATATGCTTTATTGAATTCTCGTGGCGGGCGCGGCTCCGTTAACCGCACCAAGAGTAAGGAAAAAGAAAGAAATATTGATTTTCTATACATGACAATACATACTTTATAATTCTGCCAGTGACGAAAGCCACACTGTCTTAAGGTGTGGTATGGTGAGGAGGCTAAGAATGCTTGTTCAAGTAGAAGTGCCAGCAGTAGTAAAAGTAACTGCAAAGAAGAAGAAGAAGAAGAAGAAGAAGAAAAGAAGAAAAGACGTAGCAGTAGTAGTAGTAGTAGCAGTAGTAGTAGTAGTAGTAGTAGTAGTAGTAGTAGTAGTAGTAGTAGTAGTAGTAGTAGTAGTAGTAGTAGTAGTAGTAGTTGTAGTAGTAGTAGTAGTAGTAGTAGTAGTAGTAGTAGTAAAAGAAGAAGAAAAAGTAGAAGATAAAGAAGAAAACACGTAGTAGTAGTAGTAGTAGTAGCAGTAGTAGTAGTAGTAGTAGTAGTAGCAGTAGTAGTAGTAGTAGTAGTAGTAGTAGTAGTAGTAGTAGTAGTAGTAGTAGTCATAATAGTAGTAGTAGTAGTAGTAGTAGTAGTAGTAGTAGTAGTAGTATAGTCATAGTAGTAGTATTGTAGTAGTAGTTGTCATAGTAGTAGTAGTAGTACTGGTAGTAGTAGTAGCTGTTGTTGTTATTGTAGTAGTAGTAGTAGTAGTAGTAGTAGTAGTAGTAGTAGTCACAACAGTAGTAGTAGTAGTAGTCATAGTAGTAGTAGTAGTAGTAGTAGTAGTAGTAGTAGTAGTAGTAGAACAAGAACAAGAACAAGAAGAACAAGAAGAAGAAAAAGAAGATGATGATGATGATGATGAAGTAATAGTACAACAGTAGAAACAATAATAGTAGTAATGGTAGTAGTAGTGGTAGCAGAAGCAGCAGGGGTAGAACTCAAATCTTATGTCCCCAGAGCATCAGGAAGGGCTACAAGAAGAGACGGTGGCAGAAGAATGGAAACTCGTCCATTGGGAGCTTTTTACTTTTTCATACATAATAAGAAAGAAGCTGAAGGGATTTATTTAATTTTCTTTTCATATTCTTGAGATTTATAACTTTGGCTTTTCTCAGGCCTGAACTAGGTGATACTATCATCATCATCGCCTTCACCAATTTTCATGTTCATACAGTTGATATGATTTTACATTATGTATGCAGTCACAAGAAGTATTCGTATTGGTGCTTGAAAAGACATTCTAAAAAAGCAATAAGCTATCCATAAACACAAGCAGCGCTCCATGCGTCTACAGTGGAAAACGTTGAAAAGAACATTGATAGGACATCTCGTGGTCTTCCTGAGATACCTAACCTTCACCACTGCATCAATATTATCATGATTTGTAGATGGATTTATGCGTATCATTTTATTCTTGTCTGTGATAAATATTAATACTGATTCATGAGCACCTGTTTTTGAGACCGCATTCAGGACCAAGACAACAAAGACTGAGGAAAACAGTAAAAATCTAAGTTATCAACAAACGAGTTAGTTTTGGCTGTCAGCTGTTGACTTTTTAGTGCAAGATTTGTAGACAGGAAGTTACGTGCATCCCACCTTTTAACTAAATTTGCTTTTGTGACCATTTCCACGGAACTTCCAGTTGACATGTTAGAGATTATTATTATTATTATTATTATTATTATTATCATTCATAGCAGTGGTTGGGCACATTTAAGAACAAATTCGTGGTTTCGTAATCGCCATCATACACGTGCAAATAAGCACAGAAAATATTCGTTGTGTTAGCCCTGCAGTATTTTCTGTAAGAATGTTTAAAACAATGCATTTTTATAACTAGAGAACAAATGCCGCGAAAATGTCTGTCAGCTGCACCAGGTAGCAGCAGTGCTGACCCACCGCTGCATACTAAGTTAGCATATACCGCCGTCTGATGAACACAATGAAATATAGGGAGCCTCTGTTTGGAAGACTGGGCATTCAAGAAGAAAACCATCTCTCTTCATGATATCACAAAGTACTGAAAAGATGCCTCACATCCTGTTTCCTGGTACTGAACTGCATGTTCACTGTGCTCTGGGGGAAGCAACTTTTTATCGTCAGGGTGCTTGTACGTAGGCACATTTATTGCCTCCTTATGCATCTTTTAACTGTTCGTGTACTCTTTTCCTCACCCGTATTTGAACCAACACCTAGG